>NW_027040242.1:12063-62166 GCF_034236695.1 Oncorhynchus nerka | reverse complement strand
GGAGGGTGCAGAATGCACTAAAGGGTGCCAATAATTGTGACATGAATGTTTTAAAATAAAATAATTATTTCTTGATGACCATTTTTTTAAAGTTAACTCAATTAAAGGTTAGATTCATATGATATTTTGATTGTCACATTAAGCTGATAAATAAACAACAATGACATTTTTTCACAGACTTTGTTCACATATACCCAAGGGTGACAATAATCAGGAGGGCACTGTACATCCTTTCAACAATAACACCTCCACTTGGGTAAAACTAGGATTAACTAAAAACGTTAACCTTATTTCATTCACCTTGTTTTAAAAAAGATGATCTTTAACAGGGAGTTTATTTAACCGTTAGTCTTCCAGAAAATCCCTTGAGGTTGTTTGTACTTCCATAGATTTGAACCAGTGTGGGATTGAAAGTATTTTAGCATTTGTGTAGGTCGGTGGTATTCTGCTACAGATGTAGGATCTTAATTTGACCTATGTTGTCAAAGCAAAAAAGAATCCTGCTGCCACAGGATTTGACTTCAGTCCATAATGTTGATCGGTGGTTAAGACTATTACCTGCAGCTGGCCAAAAGCAGGCTCGTAATAAAGTGCAATACTGTGTTAGTGTGGGTTTCTTTTTGGTGAATTGATGTAAAATCACGTAGCTCATCATTTCTCTGCAACAAAAGGGTGATCAAATTAAGATCCAACATCTGTATGTGCTTTTTGTTAGAAACCAATAGCCTACATGCCTAATGCTGCTCGTGTTATGTCTAGAGGGGGCTTCTTAGGCCTAGTTAACTGGTCTGTAACCTGATTTAAGATGCACAACTACGTGAGAAATCAGAGTACGAGCCTAGGTGTTGAATGTATGTACCCGGGAGACAGCTACCTCGCCTTAGGGCTCTGTCTTGACCCCTTTGGGGTGGTGAGCCCAAGCTGATAACTATGTTCAGATGGTGCCAGGAACAAATATATACAAGGAGACAGACAGGCCTCCACTAAAGATTCACAATCCAAACGAAAGGCCTCAGGGACACGGAAATAAAACCAACAACCTCACGGCTCTGCCAGCTGGGACGCTCACTGATGATCACCTCATTGGCAGCACCTGTCTCCTTATCAACTAGGCTCAAGCATTTGGACAAGGTCATACTGCCCCTGGGATGGATTGTGGAAGTGGTAGTGAGCTGCAGTGTGCTGTCTAAACGACCTAACCTATTCCATAACACTTTCAACAATAAACTTATTATCTTTTATAATATCATTTCATCTGATGGAGGGCTGGATATAGATATAGAACTTATTCCTGCCTTGTTCTGTAGATCTTATTTTAGTATTATTTATTTTTGTTACTCTGTCTGCTCTTTTATGTTTATATCAGAATTGCATACTTGTCTTTTCTACAAGGTACCTATAAACCATTATTGTGTTCAATAAACAAATATTAGGTTTAATCAAACCTTTTCTTCCAGGAAAATCCATGCGGTTGTTTGTACTTTCATAGACGTGAACCAGCAAGGCAATGGGAAGATGACTTACGCATCTGGAGGTCAGTGGTGAAGGGATGGTTTCCTGTTGGAGCAGAACACCAGTTTCACCACATCTACACAGGACACAGAGGGGGAGTGAGGGAGGAGGCCCAGAGTACTCACAGCTAGGGAAGGCTGTGTCACAAATGGTTCCCTATTCCTTATGGACCCTGGTTAAAAGTAGTGAACTAAAGAGGAAATTGGATGCAATTTGGGACATGACCCTGAAGAACAGCTAGTTCTCTGCAGGAGCCATAGAAAAACAGCCATGAAATAGCAGCATGAAATCTGTGATAACAGCATGAAATGTATTGGAACAGCAGGCATGCAATCTGTGATAACAGCATGAAATGTATTGGAACAGCAGGCATGAAATCAAGATCAAATTTCACATTTTTAACACTTAAAAGGGGATTTCAATTAAACCTTTGAGCCCTGGTCTAAAGTAGGGCCCTATATAGGGAATAGGGCTCTGGTCTAAAGTAGGGCACTATATAGGGAATAGGGCTCTGGTCTAAAGTAGGGCCCTATATAGGGAATAGGGCTCTGGTCAAAAAAGTAGGGCCCTATAGGGAATAGGGCTCTGGTCTAAAGTAGGGCACTATATAGGGAATAGGGCTCTGGTCTAAAGTAGGGCACTATATAAAGAATATGGTGCCATTTTGGATGTAGCCCAATTTGTGAGATGAATTGTTGTGACCAATTGCATCGAATGTCCTTTTAACCGAGTGATCAGATTCGAGCCATTTACTGTAAAGTACACACGTTTTTCAAGGACTAAGGCTATGCACCCAATGGCACCTATTCCTATGTGGTGCACTACTTAGACCAGGACCCAATGGTACCCTATTCCCTATGTGGTGCACTACTTTAGACCAGGACCCAATGGCGCCCTATTCCCTATGTAGTGCACTACTTTAGACCAGGACCCAATGGCGCCTTATTCCCTATGTAGTGCACTACTTTAGACCAGGACCCAATGGTGCCCTATTCCCTATGTAGTGCTACTTTAGACCAGGACCAATGGCGCCTTATTCCCTCACTGTAGTGCACTACTTTGGACCAGGACTCAATGGCACCCTATTCCCTCTGTAGTACACTACTTTAGACCAGGACCCAATGGTGCCCTATTCCCTATGTGGTGCACTACTTTAGACCAGGACCAAATGGCACCCTATTCCTATGTGGTGCACTACTTTAGACCAGGACCCAATGGCGCCCTATTCCCCCTATGTAGTGCACTACTTTTGCTCAGGACCCAATGGCCCTATTCCCTATGTAGTGCACTACTTTTGCTCAGGACCCAATGGCGCCATATTCCCTATGTCGTGCACTACTTTTGCTCAGGGCCCGGTCAAAGTAGTGCACTAAATAGGGGAAAGGGTACCATTTGAGAAGAGACCTATAATTACTCCACTGTTAAAGGGCTAAACATCAATGTCCACTGACTGTCTATAGGAATATGGCTCGTAATTCAATTATATTATATTTTTTATTTCACTTTTATTTAACTAGGCAAGTCAGTTAAAGAACAAATGATTATTTACAATGACGGCCTACCAGAAGGCAAAAGGCCTCCCTGCGGGGTACGGGGTGCTTATCTGCTGAAAAGGTTGAACGCAGGACATTTTCAGAGCTGCCAAAGGACTGTGTTGTGAATCAGTGTTGAAGTGCTGTAGCTGGTACAATGTTCTCTCTGGGGGTGATAAAGGGGGCAGCCATACGTGAAAGAGGAGTAGAGGAGGGTATCGCCTGCAGTCTGAAATAAACCTGATGCACAGAGCACCTCATCTAGGAGACGGCAGATGTGCATGAACAAACTATCATCAACTAAAACTCAGTTTTAACGCGACAGTCGTAGCCAAAAGTTTTGAGGATGACACAAATATTAATTTTCTGCTTCAGTGTCTTTAGATATTTTTTTGTCAGATGTTACTATGGAATAATGCAGTATAATTACAAGCAGGGGGGCGGCAGGGTAGCCTAGTGGTTAGAGCGTTGGACTAGTAACCGGGAGGTTGCAAGTTCAAACCCCCGAGCTGACAAGGTACAAATCTGTCATTCTGCCCCTGAACAGGCAGTTAACACACTGTTCCTAGGCCGTCATTGGAAAATAAGAATTTGTTCTTAACTGACTTGCCTAGTTAAATAAAGGTCAAATTAAAATACATTTTAAAACATTTCATAAGTGTCGAAGGCTTTTACGAACAATTACATGAAGTTGATGCAAAGAGTCAATATTTGCAGTGTTTGGTGACGAACAATGCCTTTTCCAGCATGATGGAGCACCTTGCCATAAGGCAAAAGTGATAACTAAGTGGCTCGGGGAACAAAACATCGATATTTTGGGTCCATGGCCAGGAAACTCCCCAGACCTTAATCCCATTGAGAATTTGTGGTCAATCCTCAAGAGGCAGGTGGACAAACAAGACCTCTGCAAACCACCCTGGCATGCTGTCAATTAACTTCTGGGCCACATCCTGACTGATGGCATGCTGTCAATTAACTTCTGGGCCACATCCTGACTGATGGCATGCTGTCAATTAACTTCTGGGCCACATCCTGACTGATGGCATGCTGTCAATTAACTTCTGGGCCACATCTGACTGATGGCATGCTGTCAATTAACTTCTGGGCCACATCTGACTGATGGCATGCTGTCAATTAACTTCTGGGCCACATCCTGACTGACGGCATGCTGTCAATTAAACTTCTGGGCCACATCCTGACTGATGGCCGCCACCCTTGCATAATCAATGCTTGGGTTTGTCAGAATTTGTGGGGTTTTGTTTGTCCACCTGCCTCTTGAGGATTGACCACAAATTCTCAATGGGATTAAGGTCTGGGAGTTTCCTGGCCATGGACCCAAAATATCGATGTTTTGTTCCCGAGCCACTTTAGTTATCACTTTTGCCTTATGGCAGGTGCTCCATCATGCTGGAAAAGGCATTGTTCGTCACCAAACTGTTCCTGGATGGTTGGGAGAAGTTGCTCCTGGAGGATGTGTTGGGTACCATTCTTTATTCATGGCCGTGTTCTTTGGCAAAATTGTGAGTGAGCCCAGTCCCTTGGCAGAGAAGCAACCCCACACATGAATGGTCTCAGGATGCTTTACTGTTGGCATGACACAGGACTGATGGTAGCGCTCACCTTGTCTTCTCCGGACAAACTGTTTTCCACCCTGAAGCCTTCTTCACAACGATTGAACCGCTCTCCTTGAAGTTCTTGATGATCCGATAAATGGTTGATTTAGGGGCAATCTTACTGGCAGCAGTATCCTTGCCTCAGATTAGTGGTTAGAGGGGCGGCAGGTAGATTAGTGGTTAGAGGGGCGGCAGGTAGCCTAGTGGTTAGAGGGGCGGCAGGTAGATTAGTGGTTAGAGGGGCGGCAGGTAACCTAGTGGTTAGAGGGCGGCAGGTAGATTAGTGGTTAGAGGGCGGCAGGTAGATTAGTGGTTAGAGGGGCGGCAGGTAGCCTAGTGGTTAGAGGGCGGCAGGTAGATTAGTGGTTAGAGGGGCGGCAGGTAGATTAGTGGTTAGAGGGACTGTTGGCAGGTAGATTAGTGGTTAGAGGGGCGGCAGGTAGCCTAGTGGTTAGAGGGGGCGCAGGTAGATTAGTGGTTAGAGGGGCGGCAGGTAGCCTAGTGGTTAGAGGGGCGGCAGGTAGATTAGTGGTTAGAGGGGCGGCAGGTAGATTAGTGGTTAGAGGGCGGCAGGTAGATTAGTGGTTAGAGGGGCGGCAGGTAGATTAGTGGTTAGAGGGGCGGGAGGTAGCCTAGTGGTTAGAGGGGCGGCAGGTAGCCTAGTGGTTAGAGGGGCGGCAGGTAGCCTAGTGGTTAGAGGGGCGGCAGGTAGCCTAGTGGTTAGAGGGGCGGCAGGTAGATTAGTGGTTAGAGGGGCGGCAGGTAGCCTAGTGGTTAGAGGGGCGGCAGGTAGCCTAGTGGTTAGAGGGGTGGCAGGTAGCCTAGTGGTTAGAGGGGCGGCAGGTAGATTAGTGGTTAGAGGGGCGGCAGGTAGATTAGTGGTTAGAGGGGCGGCAGGTAGCCTAGTAGTTAAAGCATTGGGCCAGTAAGTGAAAGGTTGCTGGATCGAATCCCTAAGCTGACAAGGTAAAAATCTGTTGTTCTGCCCCTGAACAGGCCCCTGAACAGGCAGAAGGATACTGTAAAATAAGAATTTGTTCGTAACTGACTTGCCTGGTTATATATATATATATATATTTTAAGTCATTTAGTTTCCGGTATTGTTGTCACTCCCACGTCACGTAGTGTTTAGTGTTTAGTGCTTCACTGTATCCTGCTGTGTAACGTCCAATTACCCTGGTCTGTCTACTAATGGATCCCTGTCTCTCTGAGGCTGCGGTCCAAATGGCTCTGGACGCCCAGAGGGGTTTGATCAATAGTAAAGGGGAAGGGGGATACCTAGTCAGTTGTACAACTGAATGCATTCAACTCAGAAATGTGTCTTCGTACTATAAAGGAAATAGAGGCTATTTGGGACGCAGCCTAGATGTCCAGTGATATCACTGATGATCAGCGCCAGTCGTGTCAGACTCAGTGGTCATTATGCTGTTGAAACTATTACAAATGTTCAAATGGGCTGAAATTGGAGCTGGCTGACTAATGTTACCACTGACTGATTGACTTTGTCGTCCCAGCGCAAATGGACCTGGAACATTCTGGAACATCACACGTCTACTTTATTTATTTATTCATTTTCTTAGGGAGGTTTTTGTTCTTGTTCTTGTTGTTTTTCCAACAACCGACACATTTCCATTTCCATAATTACGGTGAGCCCATTGTCGAATTTCAAAACAGCCAAATAACCAACAACTGATACAACGTCAGTGCAGATCACACATCAAAATGATGACCTGAACTCGTCAGAAATATCAACATTAAATACCGTGTAATGAAGATCAAATTAGTTGGCATCTGTCTCACGGATCACCAACACGACAATCACATTGTAATGGAGCAGTACAGATGAGAACATCCAGTGACATCCTGAAGAGTTGGAGTAACAGAGGGATGAGAGAGGGATGAGAGAGAGGGATGAGAGAGGGATGAGAGAGAGGGATGAGAGAGGGATGAGAGAGGGATGAGAGAGAGGGATGAGAGAGAGGGATGCGAGAGGGATGCGAGAGGGATGAGAGAGGGATGAGAGAGATGAAAGAGGGATGAGAGAGAGGGATGAGAGAGAGGGATGAGAGAGGGAAGAGAGAGGGATGAGAGAGAGGGAAGAGAGGGATGAGAGAGAGGGAAGAGAGGGATGAGAGAGGGATGAGAGAGAGGGAAGAGAGGGATGAGAGGGATGAGAGAGAGGGAAGAGAGGGATGAGAGAGAGATTAGAGGGTGAGGAGAGAGGGGATGAGAGAGGGAAGAGAGGGAAGAGAGAGGGATGAGAGAGACAGAGACAAGAGACAGAGATCAAATCTTCAACTCTGTCCTCATCTCCCAAAAAGGGCCCTGTCAAATGGAAAAATCTAATTATATTTGGCACATGTTTCATAAACAACAGGTTTGACAAAAGTGAAATGCTGGTTTACGGGCCCTTCCAAACAATGCAGAGAAAAAGTTAAATAATCAACAGCTCTAGCCTTCAACCTCTGACCATCCATTAACATCCATTACCTCTGACCATCCAGCCCCACAGTTCACAGTGTGACTGGACACAACCTGTCTGCTTCATTACCTCGGGACTATCCAGCCCCACAGTTCACAGTGTGACTGGACACAACCTGTCTGCTTCATTACCACAGATAACACTGTTCCTACCGCTCTCTCTCTCGTCCGCCCACGTGTTCTCGCACACCCGAGAGCTTCTGGTCAGCGAGGGTGGTGGCACCGGGATCCTCATCTCTCCCCAAGTGGTCATTCTCTCTTTCTCCCCTTACACATCTGTCTATCGCTCCTTTGAATTCCATGCTGTCACAGTTACCAGCCCTTTCAAGCTTAACATCCCCTTATCATTTTATCGCCCTCCAGGTTCCCTCGGAGAGTTCATCAATGAGCTTGATGCCTTGATAGCTCCTTTCCTGAGGACGGCTCACCTCTCACAGTTCTGGGCGACTTTAACCTCCCCACGTCTACCTTTGACTCATTCCTCTCTGCCTCCTTTCTTTCCACTCCTCTCCTCTTTTGACCTCTCCCTCTCACCCTTCCCCCTAATCACAAGGCAGGCAATACGCTCGACCTCATCTTTACTAGATGCTGTTCTTCCACTAACCTCATTGCAACTCCCTCCAAGTCTCCACCACTACCTTGTATCCTTTTCCCTCTCGCTCTCATCCAACACTTCCCACACTGCCCCCTACTCGGATGGTATCGCGCCGTCCCAACCTTCGCTCTCTCTCCCCCGCTACTCTCTCCTCTTCCATCCTATCATCTCTTCCCTCTGCTCAAACCTTCTCCAACCTATCTCCTGATTCTGCCTCCTCAACCCTCCTCTCCTCCCCTTTCTGCAATGTAAAATGTAAATGATTACCTCTGACCATCCAGCCTCACAGTTCACAGTGTGACTGGACACAACCTGTCTGCTTCATTACCTCTGACCATCCATTACCATCCATTACCATCCATTACCTCAGACCATCCAGCCCCACAGTGTGACTGGACACAACCTGTCTGCTTCATTACCTCTGACCATCCAGCCTCACAGTGTGACTGGACACAACCTGTCTGCTTCATTACCTCTGACCATCCATTACCATCCATTACCTCTGGCCATCCATTACCTCTGACCATCCATTACCATCCATTACCTCTGACCATCCATTACCATCCATTACCTCTGACCATCCAGCCCCACAGTTCACAGTGTGACTGGACACAACCTGTCTGCTTCATTACCTCTGACCATCCAGCCTCACAGTTCACAGTGTGACTGGACACAACCTGTCTGCTTCATGGGGGCTGTGCTTTGGCAAAGTGGGTGGGGTTATATCCTTCCTGTTTGGCCCTGTCTGGGGGTGTCCTCGGATGGGGCCACAGTGTCTCCTGACCCCTCCTGTCTCAGCCTCCAGTATTTATGCTGCAGTAGTTTATGTGTCGGGGGGCTAGGGTCAGTTTGTTATATCTGGAGTACTTCTCCTGTCCTATTCGGTGTCCTGTGTGAATCTAAGTGTGCGTTCTCTAATTCTCTCCTTCTCTCTCTCGGAGGACCTGAGCCCTAGGACCATGCCCCAGGACTACCTGACATGATGACTCCTTGCTGTCCCCAGTCCACCTGGCCATGCTGCTGCTCCAGTTTCAACTGGCCTGGGCCCTAAGACCATGTCCCAGGACTACCTGACATGATGACTCCTTGCTGTCCCCAGTCCACCTGGCCATGCTGCTGCTCCAGTTTCAACTGTTCTGCCTTACTATTATTCGACCATGCTGGTCATTTATGAACATTTGAACATCTTGGCCAGGTTCTGTTATAATCTCCACCCGGCACAGCCAGAAGAGGACTGGCCACCCCACATATGCTCTCTCTAATTCTCTCTTTCTTTCTCTCAGAGGACCTGAGCCCGTGTGTGTGTGTGTGTGTGTGCGTGTGTGTGTGTGTGTGTGTGCGTGTGTGTGTGTGTGTGCGTGTGCGCGTGTGCGTGCGTCACTCAGAGAAAGAAAGCATCCTGGCTTTTATCCTCCATCCCACAAGGTTTTCCACGATATGAGAGAGAACCATCACTCACCAGAACTCTGATGTTCTGCCAAGGAGAGATCACCTCTACCGCCACCCACTATGCAGCAGAGAAAGACAAACAGACAGGCAGAGTTGGAGAGAGAGAGAGCCTCTGAGAGATGCTGTAGAGATTAGAACACGGTAGGTGGTTAGTTGTATTTAATTGAATGCATGAGAAGTATGGCTACTTTTGGTCTCTTTCTCTACTCGACCACAGGAAGTCTAATATCAGCAGACACTGATGTTTTCTGTTTGGAAGATAACAGACAGGTTGTGTCCAGTCACACTGTGAACTGTGGGGCTGGATGGTCAGAGGTAATGGATGGTAATGGATGGTCAGAGGTTGAAGACATTAGGAGAAACTATCAGAACCTACAGATACAACTGAAGGGGATGACAACAGAACAGAACAAAGCAGATCAGAGCAGAACATAACAGAGAAGAACAGAGAAGTACAGAACATAACAGAGCAGAACAGAACAGAACAGAACAGAGCAGAACAGAACAGAACAGAGAAGAACAGAGCAGAGCAGAACAGGGAAGAACAGAGCAGAGAAGAACAGAACAGGGAAGAACAGAACAGAGCAGAACAGAACAGAGAAGAACAGAAGAGAAGAGCAGAGCAGAACAGAACAGAGAAGAACAGAACAGAGCAGAGCAGAACAGAACAGAGCAGAACAGAGAAGAACAGAACAGAGAAGAACAGAACAGAACAGAACAGAGAAGAACAGAACAGAGAAGAACAGAACAGAGAACAGAGCAGAAAAGAACAGAGAACAGAGCAGAACAGAGCAGAACAGAACAGAGAAGAACAGAGCAGAACAGAACAGAGCAGAGAAGAACAGAGCAGAGAAGAACAGAGAAGAAAAGAGCAGAACAGAACAGAGAACAGAGCAGAAAAGAACAGAACAGAGCAGAACAGAGAAGAACAGAGCAGAACAGAAAAGAACAGAGCAGAACAGAACAGAGCAGAACAGAACAGAGCAGAACAGAGCAGAACAGAACAGAGCAGAGCAGAACAGAACAGAACAGAGCAGAGCAGAACAGAACAGAGAAGAACAGAGCAGACCAGAACAGAGCACACCAGAACAGAACAGAACAGAACAGAGCAGAGCATAGCAGAACAGAACAGAGAAGAACAGAACAGAACAGAGTTTTCAGGTTTTCAAACTAAGAGAGTGTGTGCCTTCAGTGTGTGGAGAGAGTTCATTTCTCCTGTCTCTTCCTTCGTGTTCTTCTCTCCTAGCCAAGGAGTCAAGGAACTAGTCTGAGTGCCATCATGCCTATGGTTGGCATGACAACGAGTGACAAAGAGTTGCCATGATGTTAGCATACACAGACTAGCACTCAGGCTACCAAGGAACCCTGGTAGGAAGCGTTTTAACCAAAAAGGGGACATAATTCAGACAACCAAGAGAGGGAATGGACAATAATCTATCCCGGTATTAAAGTGTGTGTAAATGTCTATCTGTTGTGTCACCATGGAGATGACGTTCAGGTCTACTGTAGACTCTACCAGGGGTAGGCGACCGCGTTCCTGGGAGTACTGCAGGTACTGCAGTATTTCGTCCCAACTAGGCAGCACACTGAGCAACTGACTTAACTGATCAGTTCAGTGATTGACTAAATTCAACACACCTGGTCGTCCAGGTCAGTTCAATCAAAAACATCATGTGGTGGAAATTTTTCCCCCATTGTCATATTTGAGTAAAAGTAAAGGTACCTTAATAGAAAATGACTCAAGTGAAAGTGGGTCACACAGTAAAATAGTATTTGAGTAAAAGTGTAAAAGTGTTTGGTTTTAAATATACTGAAGTATCAAAAGTAAAGGTATAAATAATTTCAAATTCCTTATATTAAGCAAACCAGAAAGCACAAGTTTCTAGTTTTTTATTTATTTACAGATAGCCAGGGACACAGTTCAACACTCAGACTTAATTTACAAACTATGCATTTGTGTTTCATGAGTCCTCTAGATCAGAGACAGTAGGGATGACCAGGGATGTTCTCTTAATAAGTGCATGAATTTCATGAAAATGTTCCTGTCCTGCTAAGCATTCAAAATATAACGAGTACTTTTGAGTGTCAGGGAAAATGTACAGGGTAAAAAGTACATGATTTTCTTTAGGAATGTAGTGAAGTAAAAGTTGAAGTCCAAAATATAAACAGTAAAGTACAGATACCAACAAAACTACTGAAGTAGTACTTTAAGGTATTTAACTTCTTGTGACTAGCAATCCCGGATCTGGGAGCATAATCATCGCCTCAAACGAATTAGCATAACGCAGCGGACATAAATACCCCTAGAAAATATTCCTATTCATGAAAATCACAAATGAAATATATTGAGACACAGCTTAGCCTTTTGTTAATCACACTGTCATCTCAGATTTTCTAAATATGCGTTACAGCCAACGCTAGACAAGCATTTGTGTAAGTTTATCATGGCATAATGCTATGCTAGTCTCTGCTGGCAGCAGGCAACATTTTCACGAAAATAAGAAAAGCAATCAAATTAAATCATTTACCTTTGAAGAACTTTGGATGTTTTCACTCAGGAGACTCCCAGTTAGATAGCAAATTATATTAAAATTAAATTAATATAATTAAATTAATATTATTTTTGTTGGCAAAATAGCTCCCGTTTGTTCATCATGCTTGGCTGAGAAATCGACCGGAAAATAGGAATGTAGTGAAGTAAAATTTGTCAAAAATATGAATACTAAAGTATAGATACTAACAAAAACTACTGAAGTAGTACTTTAAGGTATTTAAAGAGCTTGAGAGGATCTGCAGAGAAGAATGGGAGAAACTCCCCAAATACAGGTGTGCCAAGCTTGTAGCGTCATACCCAAGAAGACTCGAGGCTGTAATCGCTTCCAAAGGTCCTTCAATAAAGTACTGAGTAAAGGGTCTGAATACTCATGTAAATGTGATATTTCCGTTTTTTTAGTTGTAATAAATTTGCCAAAATTTCTAAAAACCAGTTTTTGCTTTGTCATTATGGGGTATTTGTGTGTAGAATAAGGCTGTAACGTAACAACGTGTGGAAAAAGTCAAGGGGTCTGAATACATTCCGAATACTATAAGTAAGTACTTGATAAGTACTTTACACCCCTGAAAAGATGAAGTACCTGCGGCCCTCCAGGACCAGGACTGTAGAGGATGTCTGGCAAACAATGTTAATCACAATCACAGACAACTATTTGATTGGCTATGTCGTTGGTAGACTATTCAGGGTATTCCGTCGTTTGTACTTTCTGTGATTACAGAGAGCGTTGAGCCTCAAGGAACTTTCTCAACTTCTGTGTTTGAAGTGAACAAAAAATAAACAACTTAAACTGCCAAAGAGTTTGGCTTGAAGCGTAATAAAACGGAACCATAAAACTATGGAACCATGAAAAAGCTTCTTATTTTCTTTAATGCTCGAAGGGTCTTTTAGGGAAGACCTATTCTACCGTAGCTCAGTAAAACTCGGCGTCATGGAGATGCATTGTTTACCCGTTAATGAATAGGCACTTTGAGAGAGATGGAGAAGGAAGTAGAATAACTAGCTATTAGATCAACTTGTGTTCTGTTTTCAGAGTGTCTGGGGCTACTTCTATTCTAAAGCTTAAAAACTGTTCACTAAATTACAAGGTTTTATTGTTTCTCTTCTCAGGTAGAAACCTGAGCTAAGGACAGGAAACATTTCAGAGTGTGTTCCACTTGGTATGTTTCAAAGCTTGAAGCCGACACAAAACGATCAGTCAAGGGGTGGGACAAGGTGGAGAAGACCGCCCAGAACAGAGTGTGATTGATGGACAGTCCGGAGGGCCTATATGCTCCCTGGCCAGTGATCAACCAATCAATCACATTTATTTATAAAGCCCTTCTTACATCAGCTGATGTCACAAAGTGCTCTACAGACACCCAGCCTAAAACCCCAAACAGCAAGCAATGCAGGTGTAGAAGCAGGGTGGCTAAGAAATACTCCCTAGAAAGGCCGGAACCTAGGAAGAAACCTAGAGAGGAACCAGGCTATGAGGGGTGGCCAGTCCTCTTCTGGCTGTGCTGGGTGGAGTTTATAACATAACATGGCCAAGATGTTCAAATGTTCATAGATGACCAGCATGGTCAAATAATAATAATCACAGTGGTTGTAGAGGGTGCAACAGGTCAGCACTTCAGGAGTAAATGTCAGTTATCTTTTCATAGCTGATCATTCAGAGTATCTCTACCACTAGCATGTCCGGTGAACAGGTCAGGGTTTTATAGCCGCAGGTAGAACAGTTGAAACTGGAGCAGCAGCACAACAAGGTGGACTGGGGACAGCAAGGAGTCATCATGCCAGGTAGTCCTGAGGCATGGTCCTAGGGCTCAGGTCCTCCTCCGAGAGAGAGAGAGAGAGAGAGAGAGAGAGAGAGAGAGAGAGAGAGACAGAGAGAGAGAGAGAGACAGAGAGAAAGAAAGAAAGAAAGAAATAGAGAGAGCATACTTAAATTCACACATGACACCGGATAAGACAGGAGAAATACTCCAGATATAACATACTGACCCTAGCCCCCCGACACATAAACTATTGCAGCATAAATACTGGAGGCTGAGACAGGAGGAGTCGGGAGACACTGTGGCCCCGTCCGACGATACCCCTGTACAGGGCCAAACAGGCAGGATATGACCCCACCCACTTTGCCAAAGCACAGCTCCCACACCACTAGAGGGATATCTTCAACCACCAACTTACCATCCTGAGGCTAGGCCGAGTATAGCCCACAAAGATCTCCCCCACGGCACAAACCCAAGGGGGCGCCAACCAGGTCAGGAAGATAACGTCATGGGCCTGGCTGAGTAAGGAAGTCATTTTTCAAATCTGGGTTTCTCTCACATCAATAATAATCTAGGAAGACAAGACACACAATGGCCTTTATGGGAGTTGTTGAGTGCATCGTTGAAGGCACACATATTTCTACCCAGCATTCTGTGCAACAGGGATTGACCTAGGAGACCACTCTTCTTCCATCAAGAAGGATCAGAGACTCTGTAGACCTAGAATGACCCACTCAATAGTGAGATAGACTGGGGCAAGAGAGGCTGTGTGTTTAAAAAGGGATGTGGAGAGGAGGAACGAGTCTAAATCAAGAAGGATCAGAGACTCCGTAGAACTAGAATGACCCACTCAATAGTGAGATAGACTGGGGCAAGAAAGGCTGTGTGTTTAAAAAGGGATGTGGAGAGGAGGAACGAGTCTAAATCAAGAAGGATCAGAGACTCTGTAGACCTAGAATGACCCACTCAATAGTGAGATAGACTGAGGGAAGTGAGGCTGTGTGTTTAAAAAGGGATGTGGAGAGGAGGAACGAGTCTAAATGGAAGGTGGAAGACTTCTCAGTGTTCTTCTCACATCAACAACAACACGAGAAGACACAATGACCTATTGAGAAGATATTGATCATCAATGACCTATTGAGAAGACACACACACAATGACCTATTTCTACCTAACCTAAGGTTATATTTGATATGTCTCTCAGCATTCTGATTAGATAACTGCTTGATCAAAAGAGCAGTGGTCATTAGCACCTGAATGTTACACAAATAAAATCTTCTTGCCGAGTAGGTTACACATATTTATTATCAATGTTATTAGTTTGTTGTATTCACTTCTTCATGGATGCAAACTATTCACGTCAGTCGTTTGGTGTGCTCACCGGTCTTGGTTTGTAGGAAGGACAAGAATACATTAATACATAAAAAACTGTAACATCTTATGTTTCACCGAGACGTGGCTGAGTGAAGATACGGACAATAGAGATCTAGCAGCGGGATTTTCCATGCTCCGGCAGAACAGAGACGCAACCTCTGGTAACAAAGATGCTACCGCTGTCTATTTACCACCACAGAACGAAGCTGGCACTAAGACCGCTCTCAACCAACTCTATAAGGCCATAAGCAAAGAAGAAAATGCTCACCCAGAAGCGGCGCTCTTAGTGGCCCGGGGACTTTAATGCAGGCAAACTTAAATCAGTTTGACCACATTTTTACCTGCATGTCACATGTGCAAACAGATCTTTAAAAATCCTAGACCACCATTACTCCACACACAGAGATGCATACAAAGCTCTCCCCCACCCTCCATTTGGCAAATCTGACCATAATTCTATCCTCCTGATTCCTGCGTACAAGCAAAAAACTAAAGCAGGAAGTACCAGTGTCTCGCTCAATACGGAAGTGGTCAGATGACACGGATGCTACATTACAGGACTGTTTTGCAGCACAGACTGGAATATGTTCCGGAATTCATCCAATGGCATTGAGGAGTACACCACCTCAGTCATCGGCTTCATGAATAAGGGCATTGACGGCGTCGTCCCCACAGTGACTGTACGTACATATCCCAACCAGAAGCCATGGATTACAGGCAACATCCGCATCGAGCTAAAGGCTAGAGCTGCTGCTTTCAAGGAGCGGGACACTAATCCGGACGCCTACAAGAAATCCCACTATACCTCAGACGAACCAGTCAGTACAGGATTAAGATTGAATCCTTCTTCACCGGCTCTGACGCTCGTCCGATGTGGCAGGGCTTGAAAACTAATACGGACTACGAAGGGAAACTGCCCAGTGATGTGAGCCTACTAGATGAGCGAAATTCCTTTTATGCTCACTTCTAGGCAAGCAACACTGAAGCATACACGAGAGCACCAGCTGCTCTGGATGACTGTGTGATAACGCTATCGGTAGCCGATGTGGAGCCCTGCACACTGACTAGGTACCGGTAGCCCTGCACACTGACTAGGTACCGGTAGCCCTGCACACTGACTAGGTACCGGTAGCCCTGCACACTGACTAGGTACCGGTAGCCCTGCACACTGACTAGGTACCGGTAGCCCTGTACACTGACTAGGTACCGGTAGACCCTTGTCACGCCCTGGTCTTAGTATTTTGTGCTTTCTTTATTATTTTGGTCAGGCCAGGGTGTGACATGGGTTTATTATGTGGTGTGTTTAGTCTTGTTTTTTTTGTAGGTATTGGGATTGTGGTATAGTGGGGTTATCTAGAAAAGTCTATGGTTGCCTGAAGTGGTTCTCAATCAGAGGCAGGTGTTTATCGTTGTCTCTGATTGGGAACCATATTTAGGCAGCCATATTCTTTGAGTGTTTCGTGGGTGAATGTTCCTGTCTCTGTATTGGGGGGGAGCACACAGGGAGTATGTCGAAGCCAGGTAGGAGACCTGCACCGACTTCCTGTGCTTACCGGGGGGCTAGAGAGACCGGGCAGGCACCGTGTTATGCTGTGGAGCGCACGGTGTCTCCAGTGCGGGTGCATAGCCCGGTGTGGTACATACCAGCTCCTTGTATCGGCCGGGCTAGAGTGGGCATCGAGCCAGATAAGGTTGGGCAGGCTCGGTGCTCAAGAACTCCAGTGCGCCTGCACGGTCCGGTCTATCCAGTACCACCTCCATGCACCAGCCCTCCGGTGGCAGCTCCCCGCACCAGGCTTCCTGTGCGTGTCCTCAGCCCAGTACCACCAGTGCCAGCACCACGCATCAGGCATACAGTGCGCCTCGCCTGTCCAGCGCTGCCAGCCTTCCTCCTCTACAGCGCTGTCGGAGTCATATTAATGACTGGGGTTAATATTAATGTGATTACTCCAGTCTGGGTTAATATTAATGTAATTACCCTCCAGTCTGGGTTAATATTAATGTGATTACCCTCCAGTCTGGGGTTAATATTAATGTGATTACCCTCCCGTCTGGGTTAATATTAATGTAATTACCCTCCAGTCTGGGGTTAATATTAATGTGATTACCCTCCCGTCTGGGTTAATATTAATGTGATTACCCTCCAGTCTGGGTTAATATTAATGTGATTACCCTCCAGTCTGGGTTAATATTAATGTGATTACCCTCCAGTCTGGGTTAATATTAATGTGATTACCCTCCAGTCTGGGGTTAATATTAATGTGATTACCCTTCAGTCTGGGGTTAATATTAATGTGATTACCCTCCAGTCTGGGGTTAATATTAATGTGATTACCCTCCAGTCTGGGTTAATATTAATGTGATTACCCTCCAGTCTGGGTTAATATTAATGTGATTACCCTCCAGTCTGGGTTAATATTAATGTGATTACCCTCCTGTCTGGGGTTAATATTACTGTGATTACCCTCCAGTCTGGGGTTAATATTAATGTGATTACCCTTCTGTCTGGGGTTAATATTAATGTGATTACCCTCCAGTCTGGGTTAATATTAATGTGATTACCCTCCAGTCTGGGTTAATATTAATGTGATTACCCTCCAGTCTGGGGTTAATATTAATGTGATTACCCTCCAGTCTGGGGTTAATATTAATGTGATTACCCTCCAGTCTGGGTTAATATTAATGTGATTACCCTCCAGTCTGGGTTAATACTAATGTGATTACCCTTCTGTCTGGGGTTAATATTAATGTGATTACCCTCCAGTCTGGGGTTAATACTAATGTGATTACCCTCCAGTCTGGGGTTAATACTAATGTGATTACCCTCCAGTCTGGGTTAATACTAATGTGATTACCCTCCAGTCTGGGTTTAATATTAATGTGATTACCCTCCAGTCTGGGGTTAATATTAATGTGATTACCCTCCAGTCTGGGGTTAATATTAATGTGATTACCCTCCAGTCTGGGGTTAATATTAATGTGATTACCCTCCAGTCTGGGGTTAATACTAATGTGATTACCCTCCAGTCTGGGTTTAATACTAATGTGATTACCCTCCAGTCTAGGGTTAATACTAATGTGATTACCCTTCTGTCTGGGGTTAATATTAATGTGATTACCCTCCAGTCTGGGGTTAATACTAATGTGATTACCCTCCAGTCTGGGGTTAATACTAATGTGATTACCCTCCAGTCTGGGGTTAATACTAATGTGATTACCCTCCAGTCTGGGGTTAATATTAATGTGATTACCCTCCAGTCTGGGGTTAATACTAATGTGATTACCCTCCAGTCTGGGGTTAATACTAATGTGATTACCCTCCAGTCTGGGGTTAATACTAATGTGATTACCCTCCAGTCTGGGTTTAATACTAATGTGATTACCCTCCAGTCTGGGTTTAATATTAATGTGATTACCCTCCAGTCTGGGTTTAATACTAATGTGATTATGCTCCCATGTATTATCTCTGAATTGTGAAGACCAGACCACACACCACGAACATAGAGAGATAGAGGTTCTCTTATTCTCCAGCCATATTTCTTTCCATGTCCAGGTCCGTATTGAGAGAAAAAAAGAGACGCAAGAGAGAGAGAGAAAAAGTAGTGAGTTGACCTCTGTGGTATTTTGTATCCAAATTCAACTTTGGACATTCTCCTGTATTTGATCTGCCATAGAGTGCTTGATAAAATACAACTTTGGACATTCTCCTGTATTTGATCTGCCACAGAGTGCTTGATAAAATACAAACCACAAATAATAACCTGCTTTACTGTGACTGGGATTTGGGGAATGAATGAATATAAACCCTGGGATACAATGAATTGTGGATCGCTGATTTCAGAAGTATATTTAATTGACACAGCAGTGGTTGTGTTTAAACAGTCAGCCCAATTATGACCTTTTGACCAATTATGAAAAAGGATACTTGTGAATTTTGCCAATGAGGCACGTTGTCTACTTCCCCTGAGTCAGATGAACGTGTGGATACCATTTCTATGTCTTTGTGTCCAGTATGAAGAAAGTTAGAGGTAGTTTCGTGAGCCAATGCTAACCAGCGTTAGCACAGTGACTGACTGGAAGTCTATGTGTATCTGCTAACATGCCCAGTCAGATTTTCTCCCCTCAAATCTGAGTCACACCGTGGGGCTACTGCGGGTTTCTATATCAAGCCCCCACTCCCGTAAAACACAAGCCACAGATGTAAGCCCTGCCACAGTGGCCAGGCTCAGAGGAGGAGGAGGAGAAGGCAATCAGTCCAGGAATCAACTGTCTCAGTGGCCAGGCTCAGAGGAGGAGGAGGAGAAGGCAATCAGTCCAGGAATCAAATGTCTCAGTGGCCAGGCTCAGAGGAGGAGGAGGAGAAGGCAATCAGTCCAGGAATCAACTGTCTCAGTGGCCAGGCTCAGAGGAGGAGGAGGAGAAGGCAATCAGTCCAGGAATCAAATGTCTCAGTGGCCAGGCTCAGGAGAGGAGCAGATGGATTTAATCAGGCCAGGAATCAACTGTCTCAGTGACTAGGCTCCAAGGAGAAACAGCAGATGGATTTAATCAGGCCTGGAATCAACTGTCTCAGTGGCCAGGCTCCAAGGAGAAACAGCAGATGGATTTAATCAGACCTGGAATCAACTGTCTCAGTGGCCAGGCTCCAAGGAGAGGCAGCAGATGGATTTAATCAGGCCAGTAATCAACTGTCTCAGTGGCCAGGCTCCAAGGAGAAACAGCAGATGGATTTAATCAGGCCTGGAATCAACTGTCTCAGTGGCCAGGCTCCAAGGAGAAACAGTAGATGGATTTAATCAGGCCAGGAATCAACTGTCTCAGTGGCCAGGCTCCAAAGAAACAGCAGATGGATTTAATCAGACCTGGAATCAACTGTCTCCAGTGGCCAGGCTCCAAGGAGAAACAGCAGATGGATTTAATCAGGCCAGTAATCAACTGTCTCCAGTGGCCAGGCTCCAAGGAGAAACAGCAGATGGATTTAATCAGGCCAGGAATCAACTGTCTCAGTGGCTTTCAAAGGAGAAACAGCAGATGGATTTAATCAGACAATTCAACTGTCTCTGGAGTGGAGGGAGTTGACTTGATATTGAAAATGCAGTCTTGATGGATTCTCATCAGGCCAGGAATCAACTGTCTCAGCCATGGCCTCAACGAGAAATCAGTGATAACTCCCTCTATGGAATTTAATGGACTTCTGAGAGAACTGTCTCAATATGGAACCCCTCAGAGTCAGATGGATTTAATCCCAGACACAATGTCTCTAGTTACCAGGCCTCAGAGGAAGGAGGAGGCAATCAGCCAGGAATCAACTGTCTCAGTGGCCAAAATTCAGAAGGAGGAGGAGGCAATCAGTTTTTCCAGGAATCAACTGTCTCAGTGGCTGGCTCAGAGGAGGAGGAGGAGAAGGCAATCCAGTCCAGGAATCAACTGTCTCAGTGGCCAGGCTCAGAGGAGGAGGAGGAGAGGCAATCAGTCCAGGAATCAACTGTCTCAGTGGCCAGGCTCAGAGGAGGATCAGTCCAGGAATCAAATGAAAGGCTCAGAGGAGGAGAGGTTCAGGGCAATCAGTCCAGGAATCAAATGTCTCAGTGACAAGGCTCAGAGGAGGAGTCAGTCCAGGAATCAAATGTCTCAGTGGCCAGGCTCAGAGGAGGAGGAGAAGGCAATCAGTCCAGGAATCAAATGTCTCAGTGGCCAGGCTCAGAGGAGGAGAAGGCAATCAGTCCAGGAATCAAATGTCTCAGTGACTAGGCTCCAAGGAGAAACAGTAGATGGATTTAATCAGGCCAGGAATCAACTGTCTCAGTGGCCAGGCTCAGAGGAGGAGGAGGAGAAGGCAATCAGTCCAGGAATCAAATGTCTCAGTGACTAGGCTCCAAGGAGAAACAGTTGATGGATTTAATCAGGCCAGAATCAACTGTCTCAGTGGCCAGGCTCCAAGGAGAAACAGCAGATGGACCCTTTAATCAGGCCTGGAACAACTGTCTCAGTGGCCAGGCTCAAGGAGAAACAGCAGATGGATTTAATCAGACCTGGAATCAACTGTCTCAGTGGCCAGGCTCCATTGGATTTAATCAGGCCATGAATCAACTGTCTCAGTGGCCAGGCTCCAAGGAGAAACAGTTGGATTTAATCAGACCAGGAATCAACTGTCTCAGTGGCCAGGCTCCAAGGAGATCACCGAACAGCAGATGGATTTAATCAGACCTGGAATCAACTGTCTCAGTGGCCAGGCTCCAACAGAGAAACAGTTCAATCAGACCTGGAATCAACTGTCTCAGTGGCCAGGCTCCAAGGAGAAACAGCAGATGGATTTAATCAGGCCATGAATCAACTGTCTCAGTGGCCAGGCTCCAAGGAGAAACAGCAGATGGATTTAATCAGACCAGGAATCAACTGTCTCAGTGGCCAGGCTCCAAGGAGAAACAGCAGATGGATTTAATCAGACCAGGAATCAACTGTCTCAGTGGCCAGGCTCAGAGGAGGAGGAGGAGAAGGCAATCAGTCCAGGAATCAACTGTCTCAGTGGCCAGGCTCAGAGGAGGAGAAGGCAATCAGTCCAGGAATCAAATGTCTCAGTGGCCAGGCTCAGAGGAGGAGAAGGCAATCAGTCCAGGAATCAAATGTCTCAGTGACTAGGCTCAGAGGAGGAGAAGGCAATCAGTCCAGGAATCAAATGTCTCAGTGGCCAGGCTCAGAGGAGGAGGAGAAGGCAATCAGTCCAGGAATCAAATGTCTCAGTGGCCAGGCTCAGAGGAGGAGAAGGCAATCAGTCCAGGAATCAAATGTCTCAGTGACTAGGCTCCAAGGAGAAACAGTAGATGGATTTAATCAGGCCAGGAATCAACTGTCTCAGTGGCCAGGCTCAGAGGAGGAGGAGGAGAAGGCAATCAGTCCAGGAATCAAATGTCTCAGTGACTAGGCCCAAGGAGAACAGTAGATGGATTTAATCAGGCCTGGAATCAACTGTCTCAGTGGCCAGGCTCCAAGGAGAAACCAGATGGATTTAATCAGACCTGGAACAAGCTGTCTCAGTGGCCAGGCTCATCAGAAACAGCAGATGGATTTAATCAGGCCATGAATCAACTGTCTCAGTGGCCAGGCTCCAAGGAGAACAGCAGATGGTTTAATCAGACCAGGAATCAACTGTCTCAGTGGCCCTGCTCCAAGGAGAACAGCAGATGGATTTAATCAGACCTGGAATCAACTGTCTCAGTGGCCAGGCTCCAAGGAGAAACGTTGGTTTAATCAGACCTGGAATCAACTGTCTCAGTGGCCAGGCTCCAAGGAGAAACAGCAGATGGATTTAATCAGGCCATGAATCAACTGTCTCAGTGGCCACTCCAAGGAGAAACAGCAGATGGATTTAATCAGACCAGGAATCAACTGTCTCAGTGGCCAGGCTCAAGGAGAAACAGCAGATGGATTTAATCAGACCTGGAATCAACTGTCTCAGTGGCCAGGCTCCACCGAGACAGCAGCAGATGGTTTAATCAGGCCTGGAATCACAGAACATAGACCGGTGCCACTGCCCTGCTACAATACTGTGAAAAGCGTTGACTGTTCTGTGTCACCCTGTTACATGGTCCCGTACAGCGAGGCGAGGATTCCTAGTCAGAGCCCTGTTAAGGGACTGGGAAGGAAGCTATACTGCACAGTGACGCCTGTAACACCACCGAACAGAGCGTTGGTTCATGTCGACCCTGTTACTTCACCGAACAGAGCGTTGGTTCATGTCGACCCTGTTACACCACCGAACAGAGCGTTGGTTCATGTTGACCCTGTTACATCACCGAACAGAGCGTTGGTTCATGTCGACCCTGTTACACCACCGAACAGAGCGTTGGTTCATGTCGACCCTGTTACATCACCGAACAGAGCGTTGGTTCATGTCGACCCTGTTACACCACCGAACAGAGCGTTGGTTCATGTCGACCCTGTTACATCACCGAACAGAGCGTTGGTTCATGTCGACCCTGTTACATCACCGAACAGAGCGTTGGTTCATGTCGACCCTGTTACACCACCGAACAGAGCGTTGGTTCATGTCGACCCTGTTACATCACCGAACAGAGCGTTGGTTCATGTCGACCCTGTTACACCACCGAACAGAGCGTTGGTTCATGTCGACCCTGTTACATCACCGAACAGAGCGTTGGTTCATGTCGACCCTGTTACACCACCGAACAGAGCGTTGGTTCATGTCGACCCTGTTACATCACCGAACAGAGCGTTGGTTCATGTCGACCCTGTTACATCACCGAACAGAGCATGCTAATGTGAACAGAATGCACAGTAATGGTCAAGGCAGGCTAACCATCCCTTAATAACAACAGTAATGGGCAAGGCAGGCTAACCATCCCTTAATAACAACAGTAATGGTCAAGGCAGGCTAACCATCCCTTAATAACAACAGTAATGGGCAAGGCAGGCTAACCATCCCTTAATAACAACAGTAATGGGCAAGGCAGGCTAACCATCCCTTAATAACAACAGTAATGGTCAAGGCAGGCTAACCATCCCTTAATAACAACAGTAATGGGCAAGGCAGGCTAACCATCCCTTAATAACAACAGTAATGGGCAAGGCAGGCTAACCATCCCTTAATAACAACAGTAATGGTCAAGGCAGGCTAACCATCCCTTAATAACAACAGTAATGGGCAAGGCAGGCTAACCATCCCTTAATAACAACAGTAATGGTCAAGGCAGGCTAACCATCCCTTAATAACAACAGTAATGGTCAAGGCAGGCTAACCATCCCCCCTGGGCAACAGTAATGGGCAAGGCAGGCTAACCATCCCTTAATAACAACAGTAATGGGCAAGGCAGGCTAACCATCCCTTAATAACAACAGTAATGGGCAAGGCAGGCTAACCATCCCTTAATAACAACAGTAATGGGCAAGGCAGGCTAACCATCCCTTAATAACAACAGTAATGGTCAAGGCAGGCTAACCATCCCTTAATAACAACAGTAATGGTCAAGGCAGGCTAACCATCTCTTAATAACAACAGTAATGGGCAAGGCAGGCTAACCATCCCTTAATAACAACAGTAATGGGCAAGGCAGGCTAACCATCCCTTAACACCATCTCAGTGTTCAGTCAACATACACTCCAGAGATTTGACTGTTTGACGTTTACTTAGCCCCCGTAGCGTGTAGTCTTATAGCCCCCGTAGCGTGTAGTCTTATAGCCCCGTAGCGTGTAGTCTTCTAGCCCCCGTAGCGTGTAGTCTTCTAGCCCCGTAGCGTGTAGTCTTCAAGCCCCGTAGCGTGTAGTCTTATAGCCCCCGTAGCGTGTAGTCTTCTAGCCCCCGTAGCGTGTAGTCTTCAAGCCCCGTAGCGTGTAGTCTTCAAGCCCCGTAGCGTGTAGTCTTATAGCCCCGTAGCGTGTAGTCTTATAGCCCCGTAGCGTGTAGTCTTATAGCCCCGTAGCGTGTAGTCTTATAGCCCCGTAGCGTGTAGTCTTCAAGCCCCGTAGCGTGTAGTCTTATAGCCCCGTAGCGTGTAGTCTTATAGCCCCGTAGCGTGTAGTCTTCTAGCCCCGTAGCGTGTAGTCTTCTAGCCCCGTAGCGTGTAGTCTTATAGCCCCGTAGCGTGTAGTCTTCTAGCCCCCGTAGCGTGTAGTCTTCTAGCCCCGTAGCGTGTAGTCTTATAGCCCCGTAGCGTGTAGTCTTCAAGCCCCGTAGCGTGTAGTCTTCTAGCCCCGTAGCGTGTAGTCTTCTAGCCCCGTAGCGTGTAGTCTTCTAGCCCCCGTAGCGTGTAGTCTTCTAGCCCCGTAGCGTGTAGTCTTCTGTATCCAGAACCCCCATCAGTCAGCCCCCGTAGCGTGTAGTCTTCTAGCCCCTGTAGCGTGTAGTCTTCTAGCCCCCGTAGCGTGTAGTCTTCTAGCCCCCGTAGCGTGTAGTCTTCTAGCCCCGTAGCGTGTAGTCTTCAAGCCCCGTAGCGTGTAGTCTTCAAGCCCCGTAGCGTGTAGTCTTATAGCCCCGTAGCGTGTAGTCTTCTAGCCCCGTAGCGTGTAGTCTTCAAGCCCCGTAGCGTGTAGTCTTCAAGCCCCGTGGCGTGTAGTCTTCAAGCACCGTAGCGTGTAGTCTTCTAGCCCCCATAGCGTGTAGTCTTATAGCCCCGTAGCGTGTAGTCTTCTAGCCCCCGTAGCGTGTAGTCTTCTAGCCCCGTAGCGTGTAGTCTTCTAGCCCCGTAGCGTGTAGTCTTATAGCCCCGTATAGTCCTGCATTGCAGAAGCACCAAGCCAGGCGTTTGACGTTCAGTAAGCCTTGTATAGTCCTGTACGGCAGAAGCACCAGGCCAGAAGTTTGACGTTCAGTCAGCCTTGTATAGTCCTGTACGGCAGAAGCCCAGAGCCAGCTAGACCGAGGCAGAGCTGCAGGTTAAATATGTGGGATGGCAAATTATCAACACCATCTGACAGCAGAACTCTATATAGTGCACACTCATGCAAAACCATATCCAGACGACCCCCCCCTCCCTACCTCCCACACACACACAGGAATTAGAACACTGTCTAACAGCTGTGAATGCTGGCAGAAAAGGAACTAGAACACTAACAGCTGTGAATGCTGGCAGAAAAGGAACTAGAACACTAACAGCTGTGAATGCTGGCAGAAAAGGAACTAGAACACTAACAGCTGTGAATGCTGGGAACTAGAACACTAACAGCTGTGAATGCTGGCAGAAAAGAACACTAACACAGCTGTGAATGCTGGCAGAAAAGGAACTAGAACACTAACAGCTGTGAATGCTGGCAGAAAAGGAACTAGAACACTAACAGCTGTGAATGCTGGCAGAAAAGGAACTAGAACACTAACAGCTGTGAATGCTGGCAGAAAAGGAACTAGAACACTAACAGCTGTGAATGCTGGCAGAAAAGGAACTAGAACACTAACAGCTGTGAATGCTGGCAGAAAAGGAACTAGAACACTAACAGCTGTGAATGCTGGCAGAAAAGGAACTAGAACACTAACAGCTGTGAATGCTGGCAGAAAAGGAACTAGAACACTAACAGCTGTGAATGCTGGCAGAAAAGGAACTAGAACACTAACAGCTGTGAATGCTGGCAGAAAAGGAACTAGAACACTAACAGCTGTGAATGCTGGCAGAAAAGGAACTAGAACACTAACAGCTGTGAATGCTGGCAGAAAAGGAACTAGAACACTAACAGCTGTGAATGCTGGCAGAAAAGGAACTAGAACACTAACAGCTGTGAATGCTGGCAGAAAAGGAACTAGAAACTAACAGCTCTTACAACAACATTCAGCATCAAGTTTGAGAATCATCTCTGAAGCTCTCTACATTTAGAGAAAAGCTCTCTACATTTAGAGAAAAGCTCTCTACATTTAGAGAAAAGCTCTCTACATTTAGAGAAAAGCTCTCTACATTTAGAGAAAAGCTCTCTACATTTATTGTAACAACAAGAGAAATAAAGGGACTTGACTATCCAGGTAACTAGGTGTTGCAAGCTGTCCGTCACTGAAGTGTTGATACAGTCCAGAGATGCCAGTGTTTGAAAGAGTTGGAGAACTATGAAATGACATCAGTGGGTAATGTAAAACAGAGAACATTAAAACGCAGCCAGACACCTAACCTTGTGGGAGACTTATACAGTCACTGAGTACGAGGGAAAGCTATTACCATATAGAACAGAGGCAGGCAGGAGGGAGGCAGACATTAAATCATCTCTGTAACAAGCATATTTATGGACATATTGGTATTGATCACTATACAGGTAATAATTTATTCATCAGTCCATTCATTAGCCCAATGAAACATTCGTTTTGACAGTCAATGAAACAGGAAGCATCATCGATGTAAAATATGTCATCTACAATACAAAAAAACATCTGGACCTTCAGCGGTGGCGTGAATAACAATAACCTCCACATTAAGTGGCACGCTCCCATACAACCAACCCACTTATACACGTTAAGACCTGGTACAGCGGCCGTGGCCGTCTGCAGAGTACGCCTACATCATAACCACAGTGTAACAGCGCCCTCTAGCAGCCATTAACATAACTAAAGACATGTGGGTCAAGGTTCATTCTACAGAGGCTGTTCCAAGTTCAGATGGATTACTTAAATCGGTGTCCCAAATGGCAGTCTATTCCCTCTATAGTGCACTGGGCTCTGGTCAAATGTATTCCACTATATCCAGAACCCCCCCTTCAGTCAGTCAGTAGGCTGTATCCAGAACCCCCCCCCTCAGTCACTAGTCTGTATCCAAACCCCCTTCCTCCTTCAGTCACTAGTCACTAGTCTGTCTGTATCCAGAACCCCCCTTCAGTCAGTTCTGTAGTCAGTCACTAGTCTGTATCCAGAACCCCCCGTTCACCCAGTCATTAGTCTGTATCCAGAACCCCCATCTGTATCAGTCAGTCACTAGTCTGTATCCAGAACCCCCCTTCAGTCAGTCACTAGTCTGTATCCAGAACCCCAGTCACTAGTCTTCAGTCAGTCACTAGTCTGTATCCAGAACCCCCCTTCAGTCAGTCACTAGGCTGTATCCAGAACCCCCTTCAGTCAGTCACTAGTCTGTATCCAGAACCCCCATTCCTCACTCTGTATCTTCAGTCAGTCACTAGTCTGTATCCAGAACCCCCCTTCAGTCAGTCACTAGGCTGTATCCAGAACCCCCTTCAGTCAGTCACTAGTCTGTATCCAGAACCCCACCCGTCAGTCAGTCACTAGTCTGTATCCAGAACCCCCATTCAGTCAGTCACTAGTCTGTATCCAGAACCCTGTATCCAGAACCCCTCCTTCAGTCAGTCACTAGTCTGTATCCAGAACCCCCTTCAGTCAGTCACTAGTCTGTATCCAGAACCCCCATTCAGTCAGTCACTAGTCTGTATCCAGAACCCCCATTCAGTGTATCAGTCACACTAGTCTGTATCCAGAACCCCTTCTTCAGTCAGTCACTAGTCTGTATCCAGAACCCCCATTCAGTCAGTCACTAGTCTGTATCCAGAACCCCCATTCAGTCAGTCACTAGTCTGTATCCAGAACCCCCATTCAGTCAGTCACTAGTCTGTATCCAGAACCCCCATTCAGTCAGTCACTAGTCTGTATCCAGAACCCCCATTCAGTCAGTCACTAGTCTGTATCCAGAACCCCCATTCAGTCAGTCACTAGTCTGTATCCAGAACCCCCCATTCAGTCAGTCACTAGTCTGTATCCAGAAGGTGGGGTTTAGGATGGGGGAGGTTGCAGGTGGATTAAAGTTTCCTGCTCACATAGAACAGGGAACAAAGGGAATGGGCGTGGCCTGGCAGTCCTGACGCAGAGGTCACATTTCAGACTACTCAATAGGTGATCAGGTGGTGACCCCTGACCCCTCTCAGGTGACGATCCTGATGCCGCAGCAGGTTCTGAGCTGCTCCAGGAAGATGAACGTGAGGACCGTGTGAGGGATGAGACGGATCCCTGCTGGAACCAGACCCTAAAGAGGAGAGAGACCATAAGTTTACCAGTCTGTATGGCAGGTGGAATTAAAGTGGTGTTTTTTCAAGCTGAGCATTGTGTTTAATGTAGAGACCAGCTCTCCTCCTAGAGGAGCGACTGTTATAAGGGCTTTGTCTCCAGTCTTCGCTGTGACACTCCTGATTCAGGTCAGTCAATGTCATAAACCCCACCACAGACTGTGCGATTGCAGCCGTTTCATACAAAAATGTTCACGTCGTGGGCTGATTCAGTACCACTAGGTCTTGGCTCGTTCAGCGTGACAGGGTCTAGGTCTGCTGATTCAGTACCACTAGGTCTTGGCTCGTTCAGCGTGACAGGGTCTAGGTCTGCTGATTCAGTACCACTAGGTCTTGGCTCGTTCAGCGTGACAGGGTCTAGGTCTTCTGATTCAGTACCACTAGGTCTTGGCTCGTTCAGCGTGACAGGGTCTAGTTCTGCTGATTCAGTACCACTAGGTCTTGGCTCGTTCAGCGTGACAGGGTCTAGTTCTGCTGATTCAGTACCACTAGGTCTTGGCTCGTTCAGCGTGACAGGGTCTAGGTCTGCTGATTCAGTACCACTAGGTCTTGGCTCGTTCAGCGTGACAGGGTCTAGGTCTGCTGATTCAGTACCACTAGGTCTTGGCTCGTTCAGCGTGACAGGGTCTAGGTCTGCTGATTCAGTACCACTAGGTCTTGGCTCGTTCAGCGTGACAGGGTCTAGGTCTGCTGATTCAGTACCACTAGGTCTTGGCTCGTTCAGCGTGACAGGGTCTAGGTCTGCTGATGCAGTACCACTAGGTAGAAGAAGGCATTGGGCCCCAGTTTAGCTGTATCTCTCACACAGTGTAGCATTTAACAACAGTTACCTTGTAGAAGGCATTGGGCCCCAGTTTAGCTGTATCTCTCACACAGTGTAGCATTAAACAACAGTTACCTTGTAGAAGGCATTGGGCCCCAGTTTAGCTGTATCTCTCACACAGTGTAACAGGCCCTGGAACAGAAGAAACACAATCCAAGACAACAAAAGACGCTTCTTAATGCAGCTCATGGTTGAAAACAACCCATTCCTAACTCCCTCCCTCCCTCCCTCATTTACCTTCCCTCCCTCCCTCCCAATACCGCTGGCCCTCATTTGCACTCATTTACCCTCCATCTCTCATTTACCCTCATTTGCCCTCCGGACCTCATTTACCCTCATTTGCCCTCCGGCCCTCATTTGCCCTCCGGCCCTCATTTGCCCTCCGGCCCTCATTTGCCCTCCGGCCCTCATTTGCCCTCCGGCCCTCATTTACCCACATGCCCTCCGGCCCTCCCTCCCTGACCATCAACAACAGAACTGTCAGAGCAGTGAGGAGCAGCAGCCTGCCAGATAACCCTCAGCCTCCATGGACCTGACGACATCCCTCAGAACAGCAACACAGAGGCCACAGGTGAAGAAGGGTTAGATTTACTGAGGTAAAAAAGAGTCATAACCAGTTCAGAGCTCCTGTGTCCCCACAGTGATATACCTAAACAACATCTTTGAGTTCACCCTGGCATTGTCCTCAGTCCTGGGGAGTCAGAACCCACCGTGAATACACATGTTAACTCTATCCCTGTAGCAACACCCCCGTGATTCAATGAATCATCCCAGCCCTTAACTAGTTGTATCAGGGGTGATAACAGTGTTAGCTCCTGTGTAGACACCACTACAGTCCTGCAAACCACCTAAGACTGGAACTGACAAGCCCTGATCTCCAGTACACACACACACCCACACTCCTGTGTCCACACCACTCCCCTTTTCTCACACCACTAACCCACAGTTCATCAACCCACAGCCTGGTCTTCCCAAGACATAACCAGTGGTTGGCACAGGACAGTGGCACAGCCTCCTGTGTCTACACAGAGAACCAGAGCTCCTGTGTCTCATTATACACCACTAACCCAGAGGCCCTGTGTCTCCACACCACTAACCCACAGCTCCTGTGTCTCCACACCACTAACCCACAGCTCCCGTCTCCACACCACTAACCCACAGCTCCCGTCTCCACACCACTAACCCACAGCTCCCGTCTCCACACCACTAACCCAGAGCTCCTGTCTCCACACCACTAACCCACAGCTCCTGTCTCCACACCACTAACCCACAGCTCCTGTGTCTCCACACCACTAACCCACAGCTCCTGTCTCCACACCACTAACCCACAGCTCCCGTCTCCACACCACTAACCCACAGCTCCAGTCTCTCCACCACTAACCCACAGCTCCCGTCTCCACACCACTAACCCAGAGCTCCTGTCTCCACACCACTAACCCACAGCTCCTGTGTCTCCACCCACTAACCCACAGCTCCTGTCTCTCCACCACCCCACTAACCCACAGCTCCTGTCTCTCCACCACTAACCCACAGCTCCTGTCTCTCCACCACTAACCCACAGCTCCTGTCTCAACACCACTAACCCACAGCTCCTGTCTCTCCACCACTAACCCACAGCTCCTGTCTCTCCACCACTAACCCACAGCTCCTGTCTCTCACACCACTAACCCACAGCTCCTGTCTCTCCACCACTAACCCACAGCTCCTGTCTCTCCACACCACTAACCCACAGCTCCTGTCTGGTTGCCTTTCTAATGTGTAGACTGGACACTCACTGCGATGAGGCTGGCCAGGAAGTGAGTTAGAATGTTATCTTGCATGGCTCCTGTCCCCAGAACCAGCTGCTTGGCCTGATCATAACAGGCCAGCTACAGAGAAATAAAATAGAAGTTAAATCTAGCTGATACATTTTGGACAAAGACACACACGTTTACACCCCCCCCCACAGACACAAACCCACCATAGGACCTTACCTGTCCAACAGTGACCAGTGCTCCTCTAGAAGATGCCATTGTGGCTCCAGAGAACAGCTTCTTCATTCCCTCTATGGAGAAATACTGTGTCATGAGTGCAACTGCGTCCCTTCGAATCGTCCAGTGACTTCAACCTCGCCCTGATCCCAATGATCCACCATCAATCAACCCTTACTTACCCTCTTTCCATACCCGGAACAGTCCATCTAGTGCATGAGCATAACTGGAAGAGATGGAGGAAAAACAACACTTATGAAGGTCAACATCTCTCCAAAGACGATCCTTAACAGCGTTATGTAGGTTATCATATTATTTTACTATACTTAACTCACATACTCACTTTCTCCTGAGTTCTAGTGGTACTTTAACGTCATTCTGCATTCTGGATCGGGGGGGGAAATGTGGGAAGTATGAATGTTTTGCCCTGTACATTTGTTTACTGAGTTGAAAGGACAGGCAACTCCAGTCCTCTGGGGCCTGATTGGTGTCATATTGTTTACTGAGTTGAAAGGACGGGCAACTCCAGTCCTCTGGGGCCTGATTGGTGTCATATTGTTTACTGAGTTGAAAGGACAGGCAACTCCAGTCCTCTGGGGCCTGATTGGTGTCATATTGTTTACTGAGTTGAAAGGACAGGCAACTCCAGTCCTCTGGGGCCTGATTGGTGTCACACTTTGTCCCTAGGTAACACATCTGACTCCAATCAACTAGTCATGATCTTCAGTTTAGAACACAATCAGTTTAATCAGCTGTGTTTGCTAAGGATGATGGGGGAACAGTGTGAAACCACTCCAGTCCCCCTGAGGGCTGTTGTCCAGTCCTGATCTATTGAATGGTTGAGTAAAGCAATACAGAGCCTTGTAAAAGTATTCACCCGCCGAGGCATTTTTCATATTTTGTTGCATTACAACCTGTAATGTAAATGGATTTTTATTTGGATTTCATGTAATGGACACAAAATAGTCCAAATTGGTGAAGTGAAATTTTAAAAAGTACTTGTTTAAAAAAAAAAAGTGGTGTGTGTGTATGTATTCACCCCCTTTGCTATGAAGCCCCTAAATAAGATCTGGTGCAGCCAATTACCTTCAGAAGTCACATAGTTAGTTAAATAAAGTCCACTAAGCCGTACACTCCACACAGCTGGGCTTTAGATGAGACTAAAATTGAGATTTTTGGCCATCAAGGAAAACGCTATGTCTGGCGCAAACCTCCCATCACCCCAAGAACACCATCCCCACAGTAAAGCATGGTGGTGGCAGGATCATGCTGTGGGTATGTTTTTCCATCGGCAGGGACTGGGAAACTGGTCAGAATTGAATGACAGGTAAATTCTTGAGGGAAACCTGTTTCAGTCTTCAAGAGATTTGAGACTGGGCCAGAGGTTCACCTTCCAGCAGGCCAATGACCCTAAGCATACTGCTAAAGCAACACTCAAGTGGTTTAAGGGGAAACATTTAAATGTATTGGAATGGCCTAGTCAAAGCCCAGACCTCAATCAAATTGAGAATCTGTGGTATGACTTAAAGATTGCTGTACACCAGCGGAACCCATCCAACTTGAAGGAGCTGGTGCAGTATTGCCTTGAAGAATGAGCAAAAGTCCCAGTGGCTAGATGTGTCAAGCTTATAGAGACATACCCCAAGAGACTTGCAGCTGTAATTGCTACTAAACGTGGCTTTACAAATAATTGACATTGGGGGGTGAATAGTTATGCACGCTCAAGTTCTGTTTTTGTCTTATTTCTTGTTTGTTTCACAAAAAAATATTATGAATCTTCAAAGTGGTAGGTGTGTTGTGTAAATCAAATGGTACAAACCCCTAAAAATATATTTTAATTCCAGGTTGTAAGGCAACAAAATAGGAAAAATGCCAAGAGGGTGATTACTTTCACAAGCCACTGTATACTGCATGTCATCACTGACATCTAGTGGACATTATTAACCATGGACAACTGCAATACAATTCTTAAAATATACACTTCAGTAATCTTATTTCTAGATTTGACTCACCTGACATTAACCATGTCTGCTGGGGTCCCAATGAATCCCCCGGCAAATCCTACAGACAGACAGACAGACAGATGTGAACCATACTGCTGGGGTCACTATAAATCCACAGACAAAGGTGAGAGACTTATACACAGTAGTGTGGTGACCTGTACAGTGCTGGCACCTTAATTGGGGAGGACAGGCTAGCGGTAATGGCTGGAGTGGAATGATATCAAACATTGTTTCCATGGTTTCCAGGTGTTTGATGCCATTCCATTTACTCCGTTCCAGACTTTATTATGAGTCGTCCTCCCCTCAGCAGCCTCCTGTGATACGTTCCATCCAGCACGGTTCCAGCAACTATAGTGGATGTGTAATCTTGGCCCAGTTCGGTAGTGTGAAAGGTGTACGACAGAACATTACAGAACTAATCATGTTGTCATTAGAGCCAGCTGGGTTTAGGTCTGTGTAGCAACAGATAACCCTGTGGTTAAAACACAGTGAGAAGTGTGTGTGTACCTCCAACCAACCCCAGAAGGACCTTCTGGTAGAAGGGCATGGGACCATGGGTCCTGTCCTTCATCTGATCACTCACTGTCTCATAGATGGCGAAGCGGGACAGAGAATACGTCATCTGGGGGGGGGACAAAGATAATATTTCATTAATTTACCTTTATTTAACCAGGTAGGCTAGTTGAGAACAAGTTCTCATTTACAACTGCGACCTGGGCAAGATAAAGCAAAGCAGTCCGACACAAACAACAACACAGAGTTACACATGGAATAAACAAACGTACAGTCAATAACACAATAGAAGAAGTCTATATAAAGGGTGTGCAAATGGCATAAGGAGGTAAGGCAATAAATAGGCCACAGTAAGGAAGTAAATACAATTTAGCAAATTAACACTGGAGTGATAGATGTGCAGATGATGTGGAAGTAGAAATACTGGTGTGCAAAAGAGCAAAAAAAGTAAATGAAACCCATATGGGGATGTAGTAGGCAGTTGGATGTGCTATTTACAGATGGGCTGTGTACAGCTGCAGCGATCAGTAAGCTGCTCAGATAGCGGATGCTTAAAGTTAGTGAGGGAGATAGAAGTCTCCAACTTCAGGGATTTTTGCAATTCGTTCCAGTCACTGGCAGCAGAGAACTGGAAGGAAAGGCGGCCAAATTATGTGTTGGCTTTGGGGATGACCAGTGAGATATACCTGCTGGAACGCGTGCTACGGGTGGGTGTTGTTATGGTAACCAGTGAGCTGAGATAAGGCAGAGCTTTACCTAGCAAAGACTTATAGATGGAGCCAGTGGGTCTGGCGACGAATATGTAGCAAGGGCCAGCCGACGAGAGCATACAGGTCGCAGTGGTTGGTAATATATGGGGTTTTGGTGACCAAACAGATGGCACTGTGATAGACTACTCAGCAAATTGGATGTAGAGTGTTGGAGTCTATTTTGTAAATGAAGTCGCCGAAGTCAAGGATTGGTAGGATAGTCAGTTTTACGAGGGCATGTTTGGCAGCGTGAGTGAAGGAGGCTTTGTTGCGAAGCCGATTCTAGATTTAATTTTGGATTGGAGATGGTTAATATGAGTCTGGAAGGAGAGGTTACAGTCTAGCCAGACACCTAGGTATTTGTAGCTGTCCACATATTCTAAGTCAGAACCGTCCAGAGTAGTGATGCTAGTCGGGCAGGCGGGTGCGGGCAGCGATCGGTTGGAAAGCATGCATTTAGTTTTACTAGCATTTAAGAGCAGTTGGAGGCCACGGAAGGAGTGCTGTATGGCATTGAAGCGAGTCTGGAGGTTTGTTAACACAGTGTACAAAGAAGGGCCAGATGTATTCAGAATGGTGTCGCCTGCATAGAAGTGGATCAAGGAATCACCCACAGTAAGAGCGACATCGTTGATATATATAGAGAAAAGAGTCGGCCCGAGAATTGAACCCTGTGGCACACCCATAGAGACTGTCAGAGGTCCAGACAACAGGCCCTCTGATATGACACACTGAACTCTATCTGAGAAGTAGTTGGTGAACCAGGCAAGGCAGTCATTTGAGAAACCAAGGCTGTTGAGTCTGCCGATAATAATACGGTGATTGACAGAGTCGAAAGCCTTGGCCTGGTTGATGAAGACGGCTGCACAGTACTATCTTTTATCGATGGCAGTTATGATATCATTTAGTACCTTGAGCGTGGCTGAGGTGCACCCGTGACCAGCTCGGAAACCGGATTGCACAGCGGAGAAAGTACGGTGGGATTTGAAGTGGTCAGTGATCTGTTAACTTGGCTTTTGAAGACTTAAAAAAGGCAGGGCAGGATCGATATAGGTCTGTAACAGTTTAGGTCTAGAGTGTCACCCCCTTTGAAGAGGGGGATGACCGCGACAGCTTTCCAATCTTTAGAGATCTCGGGTGATACGAAAGAGAGGTTGAACAGACTGGTAATAGGGGATGTAACAATGGCGGTGGATAATTTTAGAAAGAGAGGGTCCAGATTGTCTAGCCCAGCTGATTTGTACAGGTCCAGGTTCTGCAGCTCTTTCAGAACATCTGCTATCTGGATTTGGGTGAAGGAGAAGCTGGGGAGGCTTGGGCACGAAGCTACGGGGGGTGCGGAGCTGTTGGCCGGGATTTGGGTGGCCAGGAGGAAAGCACAGCCAGACGTAGAGAAATGCGGGGCCTATTCGATGCTAGTGACACTGACTATTGATCATAGAGACATTAGAACATACAGAATATGACAAGAAGTGTATTTAACATAACGCTCTTGGAGGCGATGGCGGTGTGCGTATCTACCCACCTGTCTGCAGAGGGAGGCGCTGAGGCCACTGTACAGAGCCAGAACACCTTCTCTCTGCACCACACTCATGGTCATTCCCATCATCCTCATCCTCACCTCGTGCTGTGTCTGAAGGTGCACCTGGAGGAGAACACATATCAAAAACCAGGAAGAGACACAGTAGAGAGAGGAGTCAATGTCAATGTAACGTTTTAGTATTACTGTTTAAAAATGAATAAATAGCTACATTGTGTGTGATGTTGATAATGCATCAACTGGAAGTCAAAGTTCACACAGAACAACAACAGTCAAAGACCAAGGTCTAAATGTTTACATGACAACCGGTGGACGTGATGATGTCAGAGTCCCAACTCCCACTTTCTCCACTACCGAGATAAGGAACCATCAAGAAGACTCAACACAAATATTACAACCAGTAAAGTGAACTGTATAATTCACTAGTATTAAATATTGGGCTAGTAGGAGAGCCGATGAAGTGAACTATTAGGCCTAATTCATAGAAACGTCATACCATTGGTACAATTCAGCCCATTTGTTATTTACTGAAGTCCTGAATGCCAAGGAAGAAGAAAAGAAACGTAGAGCCTTAGAATAATCTGAACGACTTAGTATCTAGTCCGAACGACTTAGTATCTAGTTTGAATAATCTCACCCGAACGACTTAGTATCTAGTCCGAACGACTTAGTATCTAGTCCGAACGACTTAGTATCTAGTCCGAACGACTTAGTATCTAGTCCGAACGACTTAGTATCTAGTCCGAACGACTTAGTTATTATATATATATTTTTACTAAGTCGTTCAAACCTGCTACTAAGTCATTTAAATGAGATACTGAGTCAATTGAACAACTTACTATTTTGTTCAAATGACTTAAATTGTTATTTTGTCTAATTAGGCCTCATTTGTTATGCAGTGCCAGTTGTCAGTTGTGCTCGTCAGGCCGTTGTTGCAGCCATTCATTTACTGATTCCATCCATTGATATGATGATTTATCGACAGCTATTTGATAGCCAGTTATTTGATAGCCAGCTATTTGATAGCCAGTTATTTGATAGCCAGTTATTTGATAGCCAGTTATTTGATAGCCTAAAGCAGGGCTGCTTTTGGATGCCAGGGCATGTAATTGAGCCAACAAAAATCTCACGATTTTACAAATTTTACTTCAGATTTTGATGTTTACTGACGTTGCTCCAAACGATATGCTTTCGACATCTGGGGTTGATCCTAGTGCTCAGCATAGGAGGTTGTGTGTTCAATCCCAGTGGTAGACACATTTAAATTATATATATATATATATATATATACTGTTTTAACCCTATCCAAAACCTTAACCCTTAAATTAACCATTTAGAATGAATGAAGAATGATGCTGAGCAGGAGGAGCAACCAAGGCTGTCAAAAAAACACTTCGAAATGTGATGTTTGGAAAAATGTGGATAAGCGTCAGAATCTGAAGTCAAATTAGTAAAACTGATAGCTCTTGTTGGTCCACTTACATGCTCTGGGATTCAAACGCAGCTTTACCAAAAACAATCAATGAATAATAATATCATTCACCTGTATTTACCCTCCCCCAAAAAATGAATATGCTTTTTAGCAGCTAATGTGGCTAACTTAAAGAACTACAAATACCATGATGATCTGGACCAGACTGACGAATCGAGACAAAGGTAAAAATCTCTGGATTACCAGTCTATTGTTAGCAAAATGTTGCAATTAATAAACTGGCTACATTTTTTAAATGGACAATTATGTGAACTGTCTTGTGCAAGTTTTAAATTGATACAAAACCTGTTAGCAAAGGTGTCAGCTAGAGAAGACATGCAGAAACTTGTAGGGATTAGTAGTCTTGCATGAAGTCTACTTTGATGCTAATTAGCATGTTCAAATCTGAGATTAAATAGAGGCAAATATATTGACAAAAGTCACCTTGTCCGAGAGAGAGTTTACATGGTTATCGTAACTTTACACCAGGGTAAACCTACACGAAACACAGCACTTATTTTAAGTGATTCTAAAATCCCCCATGGGAAAAATTCATGGTGGAAAAACTATTTTTGATGTGTATTATGACGCCTCCACTGTGGGGCTCTATAAATGCAGATATTGACTCCGCAAATCAAGCATACTTTAGTGGAAAAGTCAATTGCGCGCTGGGCTTCGGGACAGAATCACTCATTGCATGTTACATTACAATATCTTGCCTTGATCACATCTCCTCTACATATCTTACCTTGATCAGATCTAAGGGGTGTGTAATACAGGCGGCAGCACTTGAGGAAAGTCCACCGAAATACCATCGCGACCGGCGTTTCTCCGACATGTTTCCAAGTGTCCTGTTGGTTAATCAAACCAGAGACACCTTGTCTGGGCCGTCTTGTGTTAGCCTATCCAGTGACACCTGCTTGGACTCACACTACCTTATTTCAACTCCCTAGCTAGAGAATTATTGGCATGTGTCAGATAATGTCCAAAACTGGCGATTGGTGGAAAATGTTTCCCGGTTCTTGCATCGTTCTTTCCGCGGCATTTCATACAAAACGCATGGCAAAACGTTGCCTATATTATATATGAAGACTGCTAGCCTGGTTGACGCAACTCACGAGTTTAGTGTTAGCAGGCTGCACCAAATGCTTTTAAACTTGTATGGACCTATTATGGAACGAACATACATCTAGACCAATGAGGCGATTCGATTAATCTGGCCCGGGTAAGCGTGTTTTCCACCGGGAGAAAATTGATTGCATTCCTTTTGGAACCGGGCTGAGCCAGTTGCCCTGTTCAATGCCCACGACTAAATCGGCTCAAAACAAAAAGTGACGTATTTAGCACGTGGAGTTAAGAGTGCGATTCTGTATTTGCACATTGCAAAAGTGATTGCTTTTGAAAAAACGCTTAATCTGCGTTTCGAAAATTAGAATCTATATTTAATGGAAAAGGGATGCATGTTTCTAGATGATGCAAAATGCTGCATTGTGGACATGCTCGAGCTGTGCAGATTGCCATAGACCGGTGCCCGCGGCTCAGCATAATCGAATCCACCCGGTATCTCGTTTCGCAACAGCTGTGTTGAAGTAGCCATTCAAAAGCCTCCCCTAGTTACACAACTACTCCTCTAAGAACCAAACATCTGATATTCTTTCTATATCTGATCTTTTTTACTGACTGTCCACACTCAGTTTTACATCTGACCCATATCAGATATGCGCATTTTCACTGACGTAGCCTCTGACGTAACAAACAGACGCCATGCTCATTTCAAGTCACCAAATGTCGGGGTGGTTGTCATGATAATGGCAGGTCGTGAAATAAAAACAGATCAAAAGAATCTGATCTGAGCATCCAGACAGAGATCACATATGGAGGATAGGGTTTGTATCAGGGTTGAGATCCACTTAGGCTGTGTTCAAACAGGCAGCTCAATTCTGAATCCAATTTTTTTCCCCAATTTCGTGAAAACAATATTGTCTCATCACTGCAACTCCCCAACGGACTCGGGAGAGAAGTTATCCGTCCTCCAAAACTTGTGTAATCTTTATTTAAACTAGACAAGTCAGTTAAGAACAAATTCTTATTTACAATGACAGCCTACACCGGCCAAACCCGGACGACGCAGTGCCAATTGTGCGCCACCCTATGGGATTCCCAATCACGGCCGGTTGTGATACAGCCTGGGTTTCGAACCAGGGTGTCCGTAGTGAGATGCAGTGCCTTAGACCTCTGCGCCACTTGAGAGACCCGCCAAACTGCACTTCTTAACACCCACTTGCTTAACCTGGAAGCCAGCTGCACCAATGTGTCGGAGGAAACATGTACAACTGACGATCGAAGTCAGCCTGCAGACGCCCGGCCCACAACAAGGAGTCGCTAGAGCGCGATGAGCCAAGTAAAGCCCCCCCGGCCAAACTCTCCCCTAACCCGGACGACGCTGGGCCAAACCCTCCCCTAACCCGGACGACGCTGGGCCAAACTCTCCCCAAACCCGGACGACGCTGGGCCAATTGTGCGCCGGCCTATAGGACTCCCGGTCACAGCCAGTAATGACACAGTCTGGGATTGAATCCCAGGCTGTAGTGATGCCTCAACAGACCGCTGCACCACTCGGGAAACCGACTAATTGGTCTTTTGACCAATCACATCAGATCTTTTTCAGAGCTTATCTGATTGGTCAAAAGACCACTTAGTGGGAAAAAATGTCAGAATTTGGGCTGCTTGTGTAAACACAGGTATAAATCGGAAGTCAAAAGATGAGATTCCATGTGTTTTGTTGCTGTTTGCACATTAAGGTAAAGACCAGATAGGTATCAGATATGCAAATAGTTGTCAAACGATCAGAATTGGGTTGCCTGTGTAATAGCAGTCTAATTTGCCTTGTCAGCTGGTGTTCAAGTGGGTGTGCTCTTTTTAGAAACTAGCGCGCACTGGAAACATGATGATTCTACATCGGCACGTAGTCTTTCCACAACTTCCATATACAGCATGGGCCCAGCCAACACTGCCAAAACAACCAGGAAAATAGGATTCTGTTTTGTGCCAATCTTCCCAGCATGGAAAACAACTGCACGTCACTGAGCGTGTTGTGCCTCATGATGGCCACTGACCAGTTCTGATCCAACTCAGTAGACAAGGTTACACGTCACTGAGCGTGTTGTGCCTCATGATGGCCACCGACCAGTTCTGATCCAACTCAGTAGACAAGGTTATACGTCACTGAGCGTGTTGTGCCTCATAATGGCCACTGACCAGTTCTGATCCAACTCAGTAGACAAGGTTACACGTCACTGAGCGTGTTGTGCCTCATGATGGCCACCGACCAGTTCTGATCCAACTCAGTAGACAAGGTTATACGTCACTGAGCGTGTTGTGCCTCATGATGGCCACTGACCAGTTCTGATCCAACTCAGTAGACAAGGTTACACGTCACTGAGCGTGTTGTGCCTCATGATGGCCACTGACCAGTTCTGATCCAACTCAGTAGACAAGGTTATACGTCACTGAGCGTGTTGTGCCTCATGATGGCCACTGACCAGTTCTGATCCAACTCAGTAGACAAGGTTACACGTCACTGAGCGTGTTGTGCCTCATGATGGCCACTGACCAGTTCTGATCCAACTCAGTAGACAAGGTTACACGTCACTGAGCGTGTTGTGCCTCATGATGGCCACTGACCAGTTCTGATCAACTCAGTAGACAAGGTTATACGTCACTGAGCGTGTTGTGCCTCATGATGGCCACTGACCAGTTCTGATCCAACTCAGTAGACAAGGTTACACGTCACTGAGCGTGTTGTGCCGCATGATGGCCACTGACCAGTTCTGATCCAACTCAGTAGACAAGGTTACACGTCACTGAGCGTGTTGTGCCGCATGATGGCCACTGACCAGTTCTGATCCAACTCAGTAGACAAGGTTACACGTCACTGAGCGTGTTGTGCCTCATGATGGCCACTGACCAGTTCAGTATCTGGAGGTTTTCTCAACTACTCTGTAATATATATTCCTCTGTACAAATACTTGTTAGAATAGACACTAGATCAGAATGTTCTTTACTGTGCAGGAGGATCCATCTGCTGGTCAAACATTACCCATGTGTCTTGAGGGTGGGAGAGAATTCTACTTGGCTCTACCATCTCGTGCAAAGACTGGACGCAGCTGGTTCCACCCTGAGTGGAAGTGTGGCCTACGTGACTGATGTAAAAATAGTAGCCAAGACCCCTCCCTGCTTACTGTAGTGTTGTGGAATACAGCTGACCTCTACATAGCTGTAGATTACCTACGGTACTGGGCTCTGACCTGTAAGAGGGCTTCAACAGAACTTAAACCTAGTAACCAATTTTGGTTTCCGGTCAGACTGGCAGACAGTGGACCCAAAGATGTCAAGGGTTAAGAAAAACATTCAGAACCCGGCTTGACAAAGGTCAAATGGACAAACATTCAGAACCCGGCTTGACAGAGGTCAGATGGACAAACATTCAGAACCCGGCTTGACAGAGGTCAAATGGACAAAGGTTTTCACAAACAACAACAACATCATTTCTCATGTTATTACACAGCTATGATTATATTGTGTTGAGATATAACACAAGTGCAACATGTCATGGATCCGTGTTGAACTGGGCCTGGAGCCCATCTGGTTAAGACCAGCATGGTTTTCATAAGCAGTCAGAGGTATGTGGGGTAACAGGACAGCAGACAGAGAAGATACACAGAAACACATGGTGCAAGAAATAGTAACGAGACACCCACTCCTTCTCTCCCTCCACTGACTGTGTGACACCCACTCCTTCTCTCCCTCCACTGACTGTCTGACACCCACTCCTTCTCTCCCTCCACTGGCTGTCTGACACCCACTCCTCTCCCTCCACTGACTGTCTGACACCCACTCCTTCTCTCCCTCCACTGACTGTCTGACACCCACTCCTTCTCTCCCTCCACTGACTGTCTGACACCCACTCCTTCTCTCCCTCCACTGGCTATCTGACACCCACTCCTTCTCTCCCTCCACTGACTGTCTGACACCCACTCCTTCTCTCCCTCCACTGACTGTCTGACCCCCACTCCTTCTCTCCCTCCACTGGCTGTCTGACCCCCACTCCTTCTCTCCCTCCACTGACTGTCTGACCCCACTCCTTCTCTCCCTCCTGACTGTCTGACACCCACTCCTTCTCTCCCTCCTGACTGTCTGACACCCACTCCTTCTCTCCATCCACTGACTGTCTGACCCCCACTCCTTCTCTCCCTCCTGACTGTCTGACACCCACTCCTTCTCTCCCTCCACTGGCTGTCTGACCCCCACTCCTTCTCTCCCTCCACTGGCTGTCTGACCCCCACTCTTTCTCTCCCTCCACTGGCTGACACCCACTCCTTCTCTCCCTCCTGACTGTCTGACCCCCACTCCTTCTCTCCCTCCACTGAATGGCTGACACCCACTCCTTCTCTCCCTCCACTGACTGTCTGACACCCACTCCTTCTCTGCCTCCACTGGCTGTCTGACACCCACTCCTTCTCTCCCTCCACTGGCTGTCTGACCCCCACTCCTTCTCTCCCTCCTGACTGTCTGACACCCACTCCTTCTCTGCCTCCACTGGCTGTCTGACACCCACTGACTGGCTGACACCCACTCCTTATCTCCCTCCACTGACTGTCTGACACCCACTCCTTCTCTCACTCCACTGACTGGCTGACACCCACTCCTTCTCTCACTCCACTGACTGGCTGACACCCACTCCTTCTCTCCCTCCACTGGCTGTCTGACACCCACTCCTTCTCTCCCTCCACTGGCTGTCTGACACCCACTCCTTCTCTCCCTCCTGACTGTCTGACACCCACTCCTTCTCTCCCTCCACTGACTGTCTGACACCCACTCCTTCTCTCCCTCCTGACTGTCTGACACCCACTCCTTCTCTCCCTCCACTGACTGTCTGACACACACTCCTTCTCTCCCTCCTGACTGTCTGACACCCACTCCTTCTCTCCCTCCATTGACTGTCTGACACCCACTCCTTCTCTCCCTCCACTGACTGTCTGACCCCCACTCCTTCTCTGCCTCCACTGGCTGTCTGACACCCACTGACTGGCTGACACCCACTCCTTCTCTCCCTCCACTGACTGTCTGACACCCACTCCTTCTCTCCCTCCACTGGCTGTCTGACACCCACTCCTTCTCTCCCTCCTGACTGTCTGACACCCACTCCTTCTCTCCCACCTGACTGTCTGACACCCACTCCTTCTCTCCCTCCACTGACTGTCTGACCCCCACTCCTTCTCTCCCTCCACTGACTGTCTGACCCCCACTCCTTCTCTCCCTCCACTGACTGTCTGACCCCCACTCCTTCTCTCCCTCCACTGACTGTCTGACACCCACTCCTTCTCTCCCTCCTGATTGTCTGACACCCACTCCTTCTCTCCCTCCTGACTGTCTGACACCCACTCCTTCTCTCCCTCCACTGACTGTCTGACACCCACTCCTTCTCTCCCTCCACTGACTGTCTGACCCCCACTCCTTCTCTGCCTCCACTGGCTGTCTGACACCCACTGACTGGCTGACACCCACTCCTTCTCTCCCTCCACTGACTGTCTGACACCCACTCCTTCTCTCACTCCACTGACTGGCTGACACCCACTCCTTCTCTCCCTCCACTGACTGTCTGACACCCACTCCTTCTCTCCCTCCACTGACTGACCCCCACTCCTTCTCTCCCTCCTGACTGTCTGACACCCACTCCTTCTCTCCCTCCTGACTGTCTGACACCCACTCCTTCTCTCCCTCCACTGACTGTCTGACACCCACTCCTTCTCTCCCTCCTGACTGTCTGACACCCACTCCTTCTCTCCCTCCACTGGCTGTCTGACCCCCACTCCTTCTCTCCCTCCTGACTGTCTGACACCCACTCCTTCTCTGCCTCCACTGGCTGTCTGACACCCACTGACTGGCTGACACCCACTCCTTATCTCCCTCCACTGACTGTCTGACACCCACTCCTTCTCTCACTCCACTGACTGGCTGACACCCACTCCTTCTCTCACTCCACTGACTGGCTGACACCCACTCCTTCTCTCCCTCCACTGGCTGTCTGACACCCACTCCTTCTCTCCCTCCACTGGCTGTCTGACACCCACTCCTTCTCTCCCTCCTGACTGTCTGACACCCACTCCTTCTCTCCCTCCACTGGCTGTCTGACACCCACTGACTGGCTGACACCCACTCCTTCTCTCCCTCCACTGACTGTCTGACACCCACTCCTTCTCTCCCTCCACTGACTGTCTGACCCCCACTCCTTCTCTGCCTCCACTGGCTGTCTGACACCCACTGACTGGCTGACACCCACTCCTTCTCTCCCTCCACTGACTGTCTGACACCCACTCCTTCTCTCCCTCCACTGGCTGTCTGACACCCTCTCCTTCTCTCCCTCCTGACTGTCTGACACCCACTCCTTCTCTCCCTCCACTGACTGTCTGACCCCACTCCTTCTCTCCCTCCACTGACTGTCTGACCCCACTCCTTCTCTCCCTCCACTGACTGTCTGACCCCCTTCTCCCTCCACTCCTTCTCTCCCTCCACTGACTGTCTGACACCCACTCCTTCTCTCCCTCCACTGACTGACCCTCACTCCTTCTCTCCCTCCTGACTGTCTGACACCCACTCCTTCTCTCCCTCCTGACTGTCTGACACCCACTCCTTCTCTCCCTCCACTGACTGTCTGACACCCACTCCTTCTCTCCCTCCACTGACTGTCTGACACACCACTCCTTCTCTCCCTCCTGACTGTCTGACACCCACTGACTGGCTGTCAGCACCTCCCTCCTCTGACTGTCTGACACCCACTCCTTCTCTCCCTCCACTGGCTGACACCCACTCCTTCTCTCCCTCCTGACTGTCTGACCCCCACTCCTTCTCTCCCTCCACTGACTGGCTGACACCCACTCCTTCTCTCCCTCCACTGACTGTCTGACACCCACTCCTTCTCTGCCTCCACTGGCTGTCTGACACCCACTCCTTCTCTCCCTCCACTGGCTGTCTGACCCCCACTCCTTCTCTCCCTCCTGACTGTCTGACACCCACTCCTTCTCTGCCTCCACTGGCTGTCTGACACCCACTGACTGGCTGACACCCACTCCTTATCTCCCTCCACTGACTGTCTGACACCCACTCCTTCTCTCACTCCACTGACTGGCTGACACCCACTCCTTCTCTCACTCCACTGACTGGCTGACACCCACTCCTTCTCTCACTCCACTGGCTGTCTGACACCCACTCCTTCTCTCCCTCCACTGGCTGTCTGACACCCACTCCTTCTCTCCCTCCTGACTGTCTGACACCCACTCCTTCTCTCCCTCCACTGACTGTCTGACACCCACTCCTTCTCTCCCTCCTGACTGTCTGACACCCACTCCTTTCTCTCCCTCCACTGACTGTCTGACACGACTCCTTCTCTCAATCCTGACTGTCTGACACCCATTCCTTCTCTCCCTCCACTGACTGTCTGACACCCACTCCTTCTCTCCCTCCACTGACTGTCTGACCCCCACTCCTTCTCTGCCTCCACTGGCTGTCTGACACCCACTGACTGGCTGACACCCACTCCTTCTCTCCCTCCACTGACTGTCTGACACCCACTCCTTCTCTCCCTCCACTGACTGTCTGACACGCACTCCTTCTCTCAATCCTGACTGTCTGACACCCACTCCTTCTCTCCCTCCACTGACTGTCTGACACCCACTCCTTCTCTCCCTCCACTGACTGTCTGACCCCCACTCCTTCTCTGCCTCCACTGGCTGTCTGACACCCACTGACTGGCTGACACCCACTCCTTCTCTCCCTCCTGACTGTCTGACACCCACTCCTTCTCTCCCTCCACTGACTGTCTGACACCCACTCCTTCTCTCCCTCCTGACTGTCTGACACCCACTCCTTCTCTCCCTCCACTGACTGTCTGACACGCACTCCTTCTCTCAATCCTGACTGTCTGACACCCACTCCTTCTCTCCCTCCACTGACTGTCTGACACCCACTCCTTCTCTCCCTCCACTGACTGTCTGACCCCCACTCCTTCTCTGCCTCCACTGGCTGTCTGACACCCACTGACTGGCTGACACCCACTCCTTCTCTCCTCCACTGACTGTCTGACACCCACTCCTTCTCTCCTCCACTGACTGTCTGACACGCACTCCTTCTCTCAATCCTGACTGTCTGACACCCACTCCTTCTCTCCCTCCACTGACTGTCCTGACACCCACCCTCCTTCTCTCCCTCCACTGACCTGTCTGACCCCTCTCCTTCTCTGCCTCCACTGGCTGTCTGACACCCACTGACTGGCTGACACCCACTCCTTCTCTCCCTCCACTGACTGTCTGACACCCACTCCTTCTCTCCCTCCACTGGCTGTCTGACACCCACTCCTTCTCTCCCTCCTGACTGTCTGACACCCACTCCTTCTCTCCCTCCACTGACTGTCTGACACCCACTCCTTCTCTCCTCCACTGACTGTCTGACCCCCACTCCTTCTCTCCCTCCACTGACTGTCTGACACCCACTCCTTCTCTCCCTCCACTGACTGTCTGACACCCACTCCTTCTCTCACTCCACTGACTGGCTGACACCCACTCCTTCTCTCCCTCCACTGACTGTCTGACACCCACTCCTTCTCTCCCTCCACTGGCTGTCTGACACCTCCTTCTCTCCTCCACTGGCTGACACCCACTCCTTCTCTCCCTCCTGACTGTCTGACCCCACTCCTTCTCCCCTCCTGACTGTCTGACACCCACTCCTTCTCTCCTCCACTGGCTGTCTGACCCCACTCCTTCTCTCTCCCTCCACTGACTGGCTGACACCCACTCCTTCTCTCCCTCCACTGACTGTCTGACACCCACTCCTTCTCTGCCTCCACTGGCTGACACCCACTCCTGACACCCCACTCCTTCTCTCCCTCCACTGGCTGTCTGACCCCCTCCTTCTCTCCCTCCACTCTCCCTCTTCTCTCCCTCCTGACTGTCTGACACCCACTCCTTCTCTGCCCCTCCACTGGCTGTCTGACACCCACTGACTGGCTGACACCCACTCCTTATCTCCCTCCACTGACTCCTTCTCTCCTCCTGGCTGACACCCACTCCTTCTCTCCCTCCACTGACTGGCTGACACTCCACTCCTTCTCTCCCTCCACTGGCTGACACCCACTCCTTCTCTCCCTCCACTGGCTGTCTGACACCCACTCCTTCTCTCCCTCCACTGGCTGTCTGACACCCTCCTTCTCTCCTCCTGACTGTCTGACACCCACTCCTTCTCTCCCTCCACTGACTGTCTGACACCCACTCCTTCTCTCCCTCCACTGACTGTCTGACACCCTGCCTCCACTGACTGTCTTCTCTTCCCCACCCTTCTCTCCCTCTGACTGTCTGACACCCACTCCTTCTCTGCCTCCACTGGCTGTCTGACACCCACTGACTGGCTGACACCCACTCCTTCTCTCCCTCCACTGACTGTCTGACACCCACTCCTTCTCTCCCTCCTTCTCTCCTGGCTGTCTGACACCCACTCCTTCTCTCCCTCCACTGACTGTCTGACACCCACTCCTTCTCTCCCTCCTGACTGTCTGACACCCACTCCTTCTCTCCCTCCACTGACTGTCTGACACCCACTCCTTGACACCCACTCTCCCTCCACTGACTGTCTGACCCCTCCTTCTCTCCCTCCACTGACTGTCTGACACCCACTCCTTCTCTCCCTCCACTGACTGTCTGACACCCACTCCTTCTCTCCCTCCACTGATTGTCTGACACCCACTCCTCCACCTGACTGTCTGACACCCTTCTCACCCTCCACTGACTGTCTGACACCCACTCCTTCTCTCCCTCCACTGACTGTCTGACCCCACTCCTTCTCTCCCTCCACTGGCTGTCTGACACCCACTCCTTCTCTCCTCCACTGGCTGACACCCACTCCTTCTCTCCCTCCACTGACTGACTGTCTGACACCCACTCCTTCTCTCCCTCCACTGACTGACACCCACTCCTTCTCTCCCTCCTGACTGTCTGACACCCACCCTTCTCTCCCTCCTGACTGTCTGACACCCACTCCTTCTCTCCCTCCACTCCACTGACTGTCTGACACCCACTCCTTCTCTCCCTCCACTGACTGTCTGACACCCACTCCTTCTCTCCCTCCACTGACTGTCTGACACCCACTCCTCTGCCTCCACTGGCTGTCTCCCTCCTCTCCCTCCACTGTCTGACACCCACTCCTTCTCTCCTGACTGTCTGACACCCACTGCCTCCACTGGCTGTCTGACACCCACTGACTGGCTGACACCCACTCCTTATCTCCCTCCACTGACTGTCTGACACCCACTCCTTCTCTCACTCCACTGACTGGCTGACACCCACTCCTTCTCTCACTCCACTGACTGGCTGACACCCACTCCTTCTCTCCTCCACTGGCTGTCTGACACCCACTCCTTCTCTCCCTCCACTGGCTGTCTGACACCTCCTTCTCCCTCCTGACTGTCTGACACCCACTCCTTCTCTCCCTCCACTGGCTGTCTGACACCCACTCCTTCTCTCCCTCCTGACTGTCTGACACCCACTCCTTCTCTCCCTCCACTGACTGACACCCACTGACTGACACCCACTCCTTCTCTCCCTCCACTGACTGTCTGACACCCACTCCTTCTCTCCCTCCACTGACTGTCTGACCCCCACTCCTTCTCTCTGCCTCCACTGGCTGTCTGACACCCACTCTTCTCTCCCTGACACCCACTCCTTCTCTCCCTCCACTGACTGTCTGACACCCACTCCTTCTCTCCCTCCACTGGCTGTCTGACACCCACTCCTTCTCTCCTCCTGACTGTCTGACACCCACTCCTTCTCTCCCTCCACTGACTGTCTGACCCCACTCCTTCTCTCCTCCACTGACTGTCTGACCCCCACTCCTTCTCTCCCTCCACTGACTGTCTGACCCCACTCCTTCTCTCCCTCCACTGACTGTCTGACACCCACTCCTTCTCTCCCTCCACTGACCCCCACTCCTTCTCTCCTGACTGTCTGACACCCACTCCTTCTCTCCCTCCTGACTGTCTGACACCCACTCCTTCTCCCTCCACTGGCTGTCTGACACCCACTCCTTCTCTCCTCCTGACTGTGTCTGACACCCACTCCTTCTCTCCCTCCACTGACTGTCTGACACCCTCCTTCTCCCCTCCTGACTGTCTGACACCCACTCCTTCTCTCCCTCCACTGGCTGACACCCACTCCTTCTCTCCTCCACTGACTGTCTGACACCCACTCCTTCTCTCCCTCCACTGACTGGCTGACACCCATCCTTCTCTCCCTCCACTGACTGTCTGACCCACTCCTTCTCTCCCTCCACTGACTGACTCCTTCTCACCCTCCACTGACTGTCTGACACCCACTCCTTCTCTCCCTCCTGACTGTCTGACACCCACTCCTTCTCTCCCTCCACTGACTGTCTGACACCCACCCTGACACCCCACCTTCTCTCCCTCCACTGACTGTCTGACACCCACTCCTTCTCTCCCTCCACTGACTGTCTGACACCCACTCCTTCTCTCCCTCCTGACTGTCTGACACCCACTCCTTCTCCACTCTGTCCCTCCACTGGCTGTCTGACACCCACTCCTTCTCTCCCTCCACTGACTGTCTGACACCCA
>NW_027040242.1:0-11563 GCF_034236695.1 Oncorhynchus nerka | reverse complement strand
TGTGGAGACAGGAGCTGTGGGTTAGTGGTGGAGAGACAGGAGCTGTGGGTTAGTGGTGGAGAGACAGGAGCTGTGGGTTAGTGGTGTTGAGACAGGAGCTGTGGGTTAGTGGTGGAGAGACAGGAGCTGTGGGGTTAGTGGTGGGAGACAGAGCTGTGGGTTAGTGGTGGGAGACACAGGAGCTGTGGGTTAGTGGTGTGGAGACACAGGAGCTGTGGGTTAGTGGTGTGGAGACAGGAGCTCTGGGGTTAGTGGTGTGGAGACAGGAGCTCTGGGTTAGTGGTGGAGAGACTGGAGCTATGGGTTAGTGGTGTGGAGGCACGGAGCTCTGGGTTAGTGGTGTGGAGCACGGGAGCTCGTGGGTTAGTGGTAGTGAGAGACAGGAGCTGTGGGTTAGTGGTGTGGAGACGGAGCTCTGGGTTAGTGGTGTGGAGACACGGGAGCTCTGGGATGTAGTGGTGCGGAGAGACGGGAGCTGTGGGTTAGTGGTGTGGAGACGGGAGCTGTGGGTTAGTGGTGTGGAGACGGGAGCTGTGGGTTAGTGGTGTGGAGACGGGAGCTGTGGGTTAGTGGTGTGGAGACACAGGGCCTCTGGGTTAGTGGTGTATAATGCCCTCTGCTTCTCTGTGTAGGGAGGCTGTGCCACTGTCCTGTGCCAACCACTGGATGTCTTGAAGACCAGGCTGATGAACTCAAAAGGGGAATATGTGGTAAGTGTGTGTGTGTGTGTACTGGAGATCAGGGCTTGTCAGTTCCAGTCTTAGGTATTTGCAGGACTGTAGCCTAACACTGTATCACCCCTGATACAACTAGTTAAGGGCTAGATGATTCATTGAATCAGGGGTGTTGCTACAGGGATAGAGTTAACATGTGTATTCACGGTGGGTTCTGACTCCCCAGGACTGAGGACAATGCCGGTGTAGATGTTGTTTAGGTATATCACTGTGAACTGGTATGACTCTTTTTTTACCTCAGTAAATCTAACCCTTCTTCACCTGTGGCCTCTGTGTTGCTGTTCTGATGTCGTCAGGTCCATGGAGGCTTTATCTGGCAGGCTGCTGCTCCTCACTGCTCTGACAGTTCTGTTGTTGATGGTCAGGGAGGGAGGGCCGGAGGGCAAATGAGGGCCGGAGGGCAAATGAGGGCCGGAGGGCAAATGAGGGCCGGAGGGCAAATGAGGGCCGGAGGGCAAATGAGGGCCGGAGGGCAAATGAGGGTAAATGAGGTCCGGAGGGCAAATGAGGGTAAATGAGAGATGGAGGGTAAATGAGTGCAAATGAGGGCCAGCGGTATTGGGAGGGAGGGAGGGAAGGTAAATGAGGGAGGGAGGGAGGGAGTTAGGAATGGGTTGTTTTCAACCATGAGCTGCATTAAGAAGCGTCTTTGTTGTCTTGGATTGTGTTTCTTCTGTTCCAGGGCCTGTTGCACTGTGTGAGAGATACAGCTAAACTGGGGCCCAATGCCTCTACAAGGTAACTGATGTTAATGCTACACTGTGTGAGAGATACAGCTAAACTGGGGCCCAATGCCTTCTACAAGGTAACTGTTGTTAAATGCTACACTGTGTGAGAGATACAGCTAACTGGGGCCCAATGCCTTCTTCTACCTAGTGGTACTGCATCAGCAGACCTAGACCCTGCCACGCTGAACGCAGCCAAGACCTAGTGGTACTGAATCAGCAGACCTAGACCCTGTCACGCTGAACGAGCCAAGACCTAGTGGTACTGAATCAGCAGACCTAGACCCTGTCACGCTGAACGAGCCAAGACCTAGTGGTACTGAATCAGCAGACCTAGACCCTGTCACGCTGAACGAGCCAAGACCTAGTGGTACTGAATCAGCAGACCTAGACCCTGTCACGCTGAACGAGCCAAGACCTAGTGGTACTGAATCAGCAGACCTAGACCCTGTCACGCTGAACGAGCCAAGACCTAGTGGTACTGAATCAGCAGACCTAGACCCTGTCACGCTGAACGAGCCAAGACCTAGTGGTACTGAATCAGCAGACCTAGACCCTGTCACGCTGAACGAGCCAAGACCTAGTGGTACTGAATCAGCAGACCTAGACCCTGTCACGCTGAACGAGCCAAGACCTAGTGGTACTGAATCAGCAGACCTAGACCCTGTCACGCTGAACGAGCCAAGACCTAGACAATGGCTACTGAAGAATCAGCCCACGACGTGAACATTTTTGTATGAAACGGCTGCAATCGCACAGTCTGTGGTGGGGTTTATGACATTGACTGACCTGAATCAGGAGTGTCACAGCGAAGACTGGAGACAAAGCCCTTAACACCCAGTCGCTCCTCTAGGAGGAGAGCTGGTCTCTACATTAAACACAATGCTCAGCTTGAAAAAACACACACAGTGCATCACTTTAATTCCACCTGCCATACAGACTGGTAAACTTATGGTCTCTCTCCTCTTTAGGGTCTGGTTCCAGCAGGGATCCGTCTCATCCCTCACACGGTCCTCACGTTCATCTTCCTGGAGCAGCTCAGAACCTGCTGCGGCATCAGGATCGTCACCTGAGAGGGGTCAGGGGTCACCACCTGATCACCTATTGAGTAGTCTGAAATGTGACCTCTGCGTCAGGACTGCCAGGCCACGCCCATTCCCTTTGTTCCCTGTTCTATGTGAGCAGGAAACTTTAATCCACCTGCAACCTCCCCCATCCTAAACCCCACCTTCTGGATACAGACTAGTGACTGACTGAATGGGGGGTTCTGGATACAGACTAGTGACTGACTGAATGGGGGGTTCTGGATACAGACTAGTGACTGACTGAATGGGGGGTTCTGGATACAGACTAGTGACTGACTGAATGGGGGGTTCTGGATACAGACTAGTGACTGACTGAATGGGGGGTTCTGGATACAGACTAGTGACTGACTGAATGGGGGGTTCTGGATACAGACTAGTGACTGACTGAATGGGGGTTCTGGATACAGACTAGTGACTGACTGAAGAAGGGGTTCTGGATACAGACTAGTGACTGACTGAATGGGGGGTTCTGGATACAGACTAGTGACTGACTGAATGGGGGTTCTGGATACAGACTAGTGACTGACTGAAGGGGGGGTTCTGGATACAGACTAGTGACTGACTGAAGGAGGAGGAGGGGGTTCTGGATACAGACTAGTGACTGACTGAATGGGGGGTTCTGGATACAGACTAGTGACTGACTGACGGGTGGGGTTCTGGATACAGACTAGTGACTGACTGAAGGGGGGGTTCTGGATACAGCCTAGTTACTGACTGAAGGGGGGGTTCTGGATACAGACTAGTGACTGACTGAAGGAGGGGTTCTGGATACAGACTAGTGACTGACTGAATGGGGGGTTCTGGATACAGCCTAGTGACTGACTGAATGGGGGGTTCTGGATACAGACTAGTGACTGACTGAAGGGGGGTTCTGGATACAGACTAGTGACTGACTGAATGGGGGTTCTGGATACAGACTAGTGACTGACTGAATGGGGGGGTTCTGGATACAGACTAGTGACTGACTGAAGGGGGGGTTCTGGATACAGACTAGTGACTGACTGAAGGAGGGGTTCTGGATACAGACTAGTGACTGACTGAAGGAGGAGGGGGGTTTGGATACAGACTAGTGACTGGGGGGGGGGGGGGGGGTTCTGGATACAGCCTACTGACTGACTGAAGGGGGGGTTCTGGATATAGTGGAATACATTTGACCAGAGCCCAGTGCACTATAGAGGGAATAGACTGCCATTTGGGACACCGATTTAAGTAATCCATCTGAACTTGGAACAGCCTCTGTAGAATGAACCTTGACCCACATGTCTTTAGTTATGTTAATGGCTGCTAGAGGGCGCTGTTACACTGTGGTTATGATGTAGGCGTACTCTGCAGACGGCCACGGCCGCTGTACCAGGTCTTAACGTGTATAAGTGGGTTGGTTGTATGGGAGCGTGCCACTTAATGTGGAGGTTATTGTTATTCACGCCACCGCTGAAGGTCCAGATGTTTTTTTGTATTGTAGATGACATATTTTACATTGATGATGGCTACTTCCTGTTTCATTGACTGTCAAAACGAATGTTTCATTGGGCTAATGAATGGACTGATGAATAAATTATTACCTGTATAGTGATCAATACCAATATGTCCATAAATATGCTTGTTACAGAGATGATTTAATGTCTGCCTCCCTCCTGCCTGCCTCTGTTCTATATGGTAATAGCTTTCCCTCTCGTACTCAGTGACTGTATAAGTCTCCCACAAGGTTAGGTGTCTGGCTGCGTTTTAATGTTCTCTGTTTTACATTACCCACTGATGTCATTTCATAGTTCTCCAACTCTTTCAAACACTGGCATCTCTGGACTGGATCAACACTTCAGTGACGGACAGCTTGCAACACCTAGTTACCTGGATAGTCAAGTCCCTTTATTTCTCTTGTTGTTACAATAAATGTAGAGAGCTTTTCTCTAAATGTAGAGAGCTTTTCTCTAAATGTAGAGAGCTTTTCTCTAAATGTAGAGAGCTTTTCTCTAAATGTAGAGAGCTTTTCTCTAAATGTAGAGAGCTTCAGAGATGATTCTCAAACTTGATGCTGAATGTTGTGGTTCTAGTTCCTTTTCTGCCAGCATTCACAGCTGTTAGTGTTCTAGTTCCTTTTCTGCCAGCATTCACAGCTGTTAGTGTTCTAGTTCCTTTTCTGCCAGCATTCACAGCTGTTAGTGTTCTAGTTCCTTTTCTGCCAGCATTCACAGCTGTTAGTGTTCTAGTTCCTTTTCTGCCAGCATTCACAGCTGTTAGTGTTCTAGTTCCTTTTCTGCCAGCATTCACAGCTGTTAGTGTTCTAGTTCCTTTTCTGCCAGCATTCACAGCTGTTAGTGTTCTAGTTCCTTTTCTGCCAGCATTCACAGCTGTTAGACAGTGTTCTAGTTCCTTTTCTGCCAGCATTCACAGCTGTTAGTGTTCTAGTTCCTTTTCTGCCAGCATTCACAGCTGTTAGTGTTCTAGTTCCTTTTCTGCCAGCATTCACAGCTGTTAGTGTTCTAGTTCCTTTTCTGCCAGCATTCACAGCTGTTAGTGTTCTAATTCCTGTGTGTGTGTGTGGGAGGTAGGGAGGAGGGGGGTTCGTCTGATATATTTGGTATGAGTGTGCATCTATATAGGAGTTCTGCTGTCAGATGGTGTTGATAATTTGCCATCCCACATATTTAACTCCAGCTCTGCTCGGTTCAGCTGGCTCTGGGCTTCTGTCAGACAGGACTATACAAGGCTGACTGAACGTCAAACTTCTGGCCTGGTGCTTCTGCCGTACAGGACTATACAAGGCTTACTGAACGTCAAACGCCTGGCTTGGTGCTTCTGCAATGCAGGACTATACGGGGCTAGAAGACTACACGCTACGGGGCTAGAAGACTACACGCTACGGGGCTAGAAGACTACACGCTACGGGGCTAGAAGACTACACGCTACGGGGCTATAAGACTACACGCTACGGGGCTAGAAGACTACACGCTACGGGGCTTGAAGACTACACGCTGTCGGGGCTATGAAGACTACACGCTACGGGGCTAGAAGACTACACGCTACGGGGCTAGAAGACTACACGCTACGGGGCTTGAAGACTACACGCTACGGGGCTTGAAGACTACACGCTACGGGGCTTGAAGACTACACGCTACGGGGCTAGAAGACTACACGCTACGGGGGCTAGAAGACTACACGCTACGGGGCTAGAAGACTACACGCTACGGGGCTAGAAGACTACACGCTACGGGGCTAGAAGACTACACGCTACGGGGCTAGAAGACTACACGCTACGGGGCTAGAAGACTACACGCTACGGGGCTAGAAGACTACACGCTACGGGGCTAGAAGACTACACGCTACGGGGCTTGAAGACTACACGCTACGGGGGCTAGAATACTACACGCTACGGGGCTAGAAGACCACACGCTACGGGGCTAGAAGACTACACGCTACGGGGCTATAAGACTACACGCTACGGGGCTAGAAGACTACACGCTACGGGGCTAGAAGACTACACGCTACGGGGCTATAAGACTACACGCTACGGGGCTAGAAGACTACACGCTACGGGCTTGAAGACTACACGCTACGGGGCTATAAGACTACACGCTACGGGGCTATAAGACTACACGCTACGGGGCTATAAGACTACACGCTACGGGGCTATAAGACTACACGCTACGGGGGCTAGAAGACTACACGCTACGGGGCTTGAAGACTACACGCTACGGGGCTAGAAGACTACACGCTACGGGGCTAGAAGACTACACGCTACGGGGCTTGAAGACTACACGCTACGGGGCTAGAAGACTACACGCTACGGGGCTAGAAGACTACACGCTACGGGGCTAGAGGACTACACGCTACGGGGGCTAGAAGACTACACGCTACGGGGGCTAAGTAAACGTCAAACAGTCAAATCTCTGGAGTGTATGTTGACTGAACACTGAGATGGTGTTAAGGGATGGTTAGCCTGCCTTGCCCATTACTGTTGTTATTAAGGGATGGTTAGCCTGCCACGGGGCCATAAGACTACACGCCACGTGGGGTTAGAAGACTACACGCCACGGGCTTGAAGACTACACGCTACGGGGCTAGAAGACTACACGTCACGGGGCCAGACGCACGCCACGGGGCCAGCAGACTACACGCCACGGGCTGGGAAGACTACAACGCGGCCGGGCTGTAGTGACTGCGATGCCACGGGGGCTATGACCACGCCACGGGGCAGAAGACTACACGCCACGGGCCAAGTGAAACGCCAAACAGCCAAAATCTCTGAGTGTATGCTGACTGAACACTGGTTGGTGCTAAGGGATGGTTAGACTGCCTGCCCATTACTGCTGTTATTAAGGATGGTTAGCCTGCCTGCCCATTACTGTTGTTATTAAGGGATGGTAGCCTGCTCCTACCCATTACTGCTGTTGGCTGGGCGGGATGGTTAGTCTGCCTTGCCCATTACTGTTGTTATTGGCGATGGTTAGCCTGCCTTGACCATTACTGTTGTTATTAAGGATGTTAGCCTGCCCTTGCCCATTACCGTTGCGCCATTAAGGGATGGTTAGCCCCTCTGCTCCATTACTGGTTGTTATTAAGGGATGGTTAGCCTGTCTTGCCCATTACTGTTGTTATTAAGGGATGGTTAGCCTGCTCTTGCCCATTACTGTTAAGGGATGGTTAGCCTGCCTTGCCCATTACTGTTGTTATTAAGGGATGGTTAGCCTGCCTTGCCCATTACTGTTGTTATTAAGGGATGGTTAGCCTGCCTTGACCATTACTGTTGTTATTAAGGGATGGTTAGCCTGCCTTGTCCATTACTGTGCATTCTGTTCACATTAGCATGCTCTGTTCGGTGATGTAACAGGGTCGACATGAACCAACGCTCTGTTCGGTGATGTAACAGGGTCGACATGAACCAACGCTCTGTTCGGTGGTGTAACAGGGTCGACATGAACCAACGCTCTGTTCGGTGATGTAACAGGGTCGACATGAACCAACGCTCTGTTCGGTGGTGTAACAGGGTCGACATGAACCAACGCTCTGTTCGGTGATGTAACAGGGTCGACATGAACCAACGCTCTGTTCGGTGGTGTAACAGGGTCGACATGAACCAACGCTCTGTTCGGTGGTGTAACAGGGTCGACATGAACCAACGCTCTGTTCGGTGGTGTAACAGGGTCGACATGAACCAACGCTCTGTTCGGTGGTGTAACAGGGTCGACATGAACCAACGCTCTGTTCGGTGATGTAACAGGGTCGACATGAACCAACGCTCTGTTCGGTGGTGTAACAGGGTCGACATGAACCAACGCTCTGTTCGGTGGTGTAACAGGGTCGACATGAACCAACGCTCTGTTCGGTGGTGTAACAGGGTCGACATGAACCAACGCTCTGTTCGGTGAAGTAACAGGGTCGACATGAACCAACGCTCTGTTCGGTGGTGTTACAGGCGTCACTGTGCAGTATAGCTTCCTTCCCAGTCCCTTTGCAGGGCTCTGACTAGGAATCCTCTGCCTCGCAAGCATACGGGACCACGTGACGAACGTGACACAGTATACAGTCAGACTGCTTTCTCACAGTATTGTAGCTGGCAGTGGCACCGGTCTATAGTTCTGTGATTCCTGGCCTGATTAAATCCATCTGCTGCTTCTCCTTGGAGCCTGGCCACTGAGACAGTTGATTCCAGGTCTGATTAAATCCATCTGCTGTTTCTCCTTGGAGCCTGGCCATGGAGACAGTTGATTACTGGCCTGATTAAATCCATCTGCTGTTTCTCCTTGGAGACTGGCCATGGAGACAGTTGATTCCTGGCCTGATTAAATCCATCTGCTGTTTCTCCTTGGAGCCTGGCCACTGAGACAGTTGATTCCTGGCCTGATTAAATCCATCTGCTGTTTCTCCTTGGAGCCTGGCCACTGAGACAGTTGATTCCAGGTCTGATTAAATCCATCTGCTGTTTCTCCTTGGAGCCTGGCCACTGAGACAGTTGATTCCTGGTCTGATTAAATCCATCTGCTGTTTCTCCTTGGAGCCTGGCCACTGAGACAGTTGATTACATGGCCTGATTAAATCCATCTGCTGTTTCTCCTTGGAGCCTGGCCACTGAGACAGTTGATTCCAGGTCTGATTAAATCCATCTGCTGTTTCTCCTTGGAGCCTGGCCACTGAGACAGTTGATTCCAGGCCTGATTAAATCCATCTACTGTTTCTCCTTGGAGCCTAGTCACTGAGACATTTGATTCCTGGACTGATTGCCTTCTCCTCCTCCTCCTCTGAGCCTGGCCACTGAGACAGTTGATTCCTGGCCTGATTAAATCCATCTACTGTTTCTCCTTGGAGCCTAGTCACTGAGACATTTGATTCCTGGACTGATTGCCTTCTCCTCCTCCTCCTCTGAGCCTGGCCACTGAGACATTTGATTCCTGGACTGATTGCCTTCTCCTCCTCCTCTGAGCCTGGCCACTGAGACATTTGATTCCTGGACTGATTGCCTTCTCCTCCTCTGAGCCTAGTCACTGAGACATTTGATTCCTGGACTGATTGCCTTCTCCTCCTCTGAGCCTGGCCACTGAGACATTTGATTCCTGGACTGATTGCCTTCTCCTCCTCTGAGCCTGGCCACTGAGACAGTTGATTCCTGGACTGATTGCCTTCTCCTCCTCCTCCTCTGAGCCTGGCCACTGAGACAGTTGATTCCTGGTCTGATTAAATCCATCTGCTGTTTCTCCTTGGAGCCTGGCCACTGAGACAGTTGATTCCTGGTCTGATTAAATCCATCTGCTGTTTCTCCTTGGAGCCTGGCCACTGAGACAGTTGATTCCTGGCCTGATTAAATCCATCTGCTGTTTCTCCTTGGAGCCTGGCCACTGAGACAGTTGATTCCTGGCCTGATTAAATCCATCTGCTGTTTCTCCTTGGAGCCTGGCCACTGAGACAGTTGATTCCAGGTCTGATTAAATCCATCTGCTGTTTCTCCTTGGAGCCTGGCCACTGAGACAGTTGATTCCTGGTCTGATTAAATCCATCTGCTGTTTCTCCTTGGAGCCTGGCCACTGAGACAGTTGATTCATGGCCTGATTAAATCCATCTGCTGTTTCTCCTTGGAGCCTGGCCACTGAGACAGTTGATTCCAGGTCTGATTAAATCCATCTGCTGTTTCTCCTTGGAGCCTGGCCACTGAGACAGTTGATTCCAGGCCTGATTAAATCCATCTGCTGTTTCTCCTTGGAGCCTGGCCACTGAGACAGTTGATTCCTGGCCTGATTAAATCCATCTACTGTTTCTCCTTGGAGCCTAGTCACTGAGACATTTGATTCCTGGACTGATTGCCTTCTCCTCCTCCTCCTCTGAGCCTGGCCACTGAGACAGTTGATTCCTGGCCTGATTAAATCCATCTACTGTTTCTCCTTGGAGCCTAGTCACTGAGACATTTGATTCCTGGACTGATTGCCTTCTCCTCCTCTGAGCCTGGCCACTGAGACATTTGATTCCTGGACTGATTGCCTTCTCCTCCTCCTCTGAGCCTGGCCACTGAGACATTTGATTCCTGGACTGATTGCCTTCTCCTCCTCTGAGCCTAGTCACTGAGACATTTGATTCCTGGACTGATTGCCTTCTCCTCCTCTGAGCCTGGCCACTGAGACATTTGATTCCTGGACTGATTGCCTTCTCCTCCTCTGAGCCTGGCCACTGAGACAGTTGATTCCTGGACTGATTGCCTTCTCCTCCTCCTCCTCTGAGCCTGGCCACTGAGACAGTTGATTCCTGGACTGATTGCCTTCTCCTCCTCCTCCTCTGAGCCTGGCCACTGAGACAGTTGATTCCTGGACTGATTGCCTCCTCCTCCTCCTCTGAGCCTGGCCACTGAGACAGTTGATTCCTGGACTGATTGCCTTCTCCTCCTCCTCTGAGCCTGGCCACTGAGACATTTGATTCCTGGACTGATTGCCTTCTCCTCCTCCTCCTCTGAGCCTGGCCACTGAGACAGTTGATTCCAGGTCTGATTAAATCCATCTGCTGTTTCTCCTTGGAGCCTGGCCACTGAGACAGTTGATTCCTGGCCTGATTGAATCCATCTGCTGCCTCTCCTTGGAGCCTGGCCACTGAGACAGTTGATTCCAGGTCTGATTAAATCCATCTGCTGTTTCTCCTTGGAGCCTGGCCACTGAGACAGTTGATTCCTGGTCTGATTAAATCCATCTGCTGTTTCTCCTTGGAGCCTGGCCACTGAGACAGTTGATTCATGGCCTGATTAAATCCATCTGCTGTTTCTCCTTGGAGCCTGGCCACTGAGACAGTTGATTCCAGGTCTGATTAAATCCATCTGCTGTTTCTCCTTGGAGCCTGGCCACTGAGACAGTTGATTCCTGGCCTGATTAAATCCATCTACTGTTTATCCTTGGAGCCTAGTCACTGAGACATTTGATTCCTGGACTGATTGCCTTCTCCTCCTCCTCCTCTGAGCCTGGCCACTGAGACAGTTGATTCCCGGCCTGATTAAACTATCTACTGTTTCTCCTCGGAGCCCAGCCACTGAGACATTTGATTCCTGGACTGATTGCCTTCTCCTCCTCCTCTGAGCCTGGCCACTGAGACATTTGATTCCTGGACCTGATTGCCTTCTCCTCCTCCTCCTCTGAGCCTGGCCACTGAGACATTTGATTCCTGGACTGATTGCCTCTCCTCCTCCTCCTGAGCCTGGCCACTGAGACATTTGATTCCTGGACTGATAGCCTTCTCCTCCTCCTCCTCTGAGCCTGGCCACTGAGACAGTTGATTCCTGGACTGATTGCCTTCTCCTCCTCTGAGCCTGGCCACTGAGACATTTGATTCCTGGACTGATTGCCTTCTCCTCCTCCTCCTCTGAGCCTGGCCACTGAGACAGTTGATTCCTGGACTGATTGCCTTCTCCTCCTCCTCCTCTGAGCCTGGCCACTGAGACAGTTGATTCCTGGACTGATTGCCTTCTCCTCCTCCTCCTCTGAGCCTGGCCACTGAGACAGTTGATTCCTGGACTGATTGCCTTCTCCTCCTCCTCTCTGAGCCTGGCCACTGA
>NW_027040241.1:108874-207277 GCF_034236695.1 Oncorhynchus nerka | reverse complement strand
CCTGCCTAGTGAATGTCTCAGTATTAGGACATGCATCCTGTCTAGTGAATGTCTCAGTAGTAGGACCTGCAGTATTAGGACATGCATCCTGTCTAGTGAATGTCTCAGTAGTAGGACCTGCAGTATTAGGACATGCATCCTGTCTAGTGCATGTCTCAGTAGTAGGACCTGCAGTATTAGGACATGCATCCTGTCTAGTGAATGTCTCAGTAGTAGGACCTGCATCCTGTCTAGTGAATGTCTCAGTAGTAGGACCTGCATTATTAGGACATGCATCCTGTCTAGTGAATGTCTCAGTAGTAGGACCTGCAGTATTAGGACATGCATCCTGTCTAGTGAATGTCTCAGTAGTAGGACCTGCAGTATTAGGACATGCATCCTGTCTAGTGCATGTCTCAGTAGTGGACCTACAGTATTAGGACTATGCCATCCTGTCTAGTGAATGTCTCAGTAGTAGGACCTGCATCCTGTCTAGTGAATGTCTCAGTAGTAGGACCTGCATTATTAGGACATGCATCCTGTCTAGTGAATGTCTCAGTAGTAGGACCTGCAGTATTAGGACATGCATCCTGCCTAGTGAATGTCTCAGTAGTTGGACCTGCACTATTAGGACATGCATCCTGTCTAGTGAATGTCTCAGTATTAGGACCTGCAGTATTAGGACATGCATCCTGTCCTGTCCTACTACTGAGACAATCTCAGTAGTAGGACCTGCAGTATTAGGACATGCATCCTGTCTAGTGAATGTCTCAGTATTAGGACATGCATCCTGTCTAGTGAATGTCTCAGTAGTAGGATCTGCAGTATTAGGACATGCATCCTGTCTAGTGAATGTCTCAGTAGTAGGACCTGCAGTATTAGGACATGCATCCTGTCTAGTGAATGTCTCAGTAGTAGGACTCATGCGGTGGCTTAGGACACATCCTGGTTCAGTGAATGTCTCAGTAGTAGGACCTGCAGTATTAGGACATGACCGGTCTAGTGAATGTCTCAGTATTAGACCTGCAGTACTGGACATGCATCTGTCCTAGTCCTTACCACGAGACAACTTCAGTAGTAGGACCTGGCAGTATTAGGACATGCATCCTGTCTAGTGAATGTCTCAGGTATTAGGACATGCATCCTGTCTAGTGAATGTCTCATAGGTAGGACGGCAGTATTAGGACATACATCCTGTCTAGTGAATGTCTCAGTAGTAGGATCGGTATTAGGGACATGCATCCTGTCTATAGTGAATGTCTCTGCATAGGTCTGCAGTATTAGGACATGCATCCTGTCTAGTGAATGTCTCAGTAGTAGGACTCTGGCAGTATTAGGGACATGCATCCTGCCTAGTGAATGTCTCAGTATTAGGACAGAATCCTGTCTAGTGAATGTCTCAGTAGTAGGACCAGCAGTATTAGGACATGCATCCTGTCTAGTGAATGTATCAGTAATAGGAACAGCAGTATTAGGACATGCATCCTGTCTAGTGAATGTCTCAGTGTTAGGACATGCATCCTGTCTAGCGAATGTCTCAGTGTTAGGACATGCATCCTGTCTAGTGAATGTCTCAATAGTAGGACCTGCAGTATTAGGACATGCATCCTGTCTAGTGAATGTCTCAGTAGTAGGACCTCAGTATTAGGGACATGCATCCTGCCTAGTGAATGTCTTAGTAGTTGACCTGCAGTATTAGGACATGCATCCTGTCTAGTGAATGTCTCTGTCCTGCAGTATTAGGACATGCATCCTGTCTAGTGAACTGAGACACCAGTAGTAGGACCTGCAAAAATAGGACATGCATCCTGTCTAGTGAATGTCTCAGTATTAGGACATGCATCCTGTCTAGTAATGTCTGAAAATTAGGACCTGCAGTATTAGGACATGCATCCTGTCTAGTGAATGTCTCAGTAGTAGGACCTGCAGTATTAGGACATGCATCCTGTCTAGTGAATGTCTCAGTAGTAGGACCTGGGCAGTATTAGGAATGCATCCTGTCTAGTGAATGTCTCAGTATTAGGACCTGCATCCTGTCTAGTGAATGTCCCAGTAGTAGGACCTGCAGTATTAGGACATGCATCCTGGCTCAGTGGAATGTTCCAGTAGTAGGACCTGCATTCTATTAGGACATGCATCCTGTTCTAGTGAATGTCTTAGTAGTAGGACTCTGCAGTATTAGGGACATGCATCCTGTCTAGTGAATGTCTCAGTATTAGGACCTATCCTGTCTAGTGAATGTCTCAGTAGTAGGACAGTATTAGGACATGCATCCTGTCTAGTGAATGTCTCAGTAGTAGGACCTGCAGTATTAGGGGACATGCATCCTGTCTAGTGAATGTCTCAGTAGTAGGACCTGCAGTATTAGGACATGCATCCTGTCTAGTGAATGTCATCCTGTCTAGTAGTAGTAGACCTGCAGTATTAGGGACATGCATCCTGTCTAGTGAATGTCCAGTAGTAGGACCTGCAGTCCTTGTCCTATAATCTCAGTAGTAGGACCTGCAGTATTAGGACATGCATGAATGTCCATTAGACATGCATCCTGTCTAGTGAATGTCTCAGTAGTAGGACCTGCAGTATTAGGACATGCATCCTGTCTAGTACTGAACAATCTCAGTAGTAGGACCTGCAGTATTAGGACATGCATCCTGTCTAGTGAATGTCTCAGTATTAGGACCTGCAGTATTATGACATGCATCCTGTCCTGTCCTACTACTGAGACAATCTCAGTAGTAGGACCTGCAGTATTAGGACATGCATCCTGTCTAGTGAATGTCTCAGTATTAGGACATGCATCCTGTCCTGTCCTACTACTGAGACAATCTCAGTAGTAGGACCTGCAGTATTAGGACATGCATCCTGTCTAGTGAATGTCTCAGTATTAGGACATGCATCCTGTCTAGTGAATGTCTGAAAATTAGGACCTGCAGTATTAGGACATGCATCCTGTCTAGTGAATGTCTCAGTATTAGGACCTGCAGTATTAGGACATGCATCCTGCCTAGTGAATGTCTCAGTATTAGGACATGCATCCTGTCTAGTGAATGTCTCAGTAGTAGGACCTGCAGTATTAGGACATGCATCCTGTCTAGTGAATGTCTCAGTAGTAGGACCTGCAGTATTAGGACATGCATCCTGTCTAGTGCATGTCTCAGTAGTAGGACCTGCAGTATTAGGACATGCATCCTGTCTAGTGAATGTCTCAGTAGTAGGACCTGCATCCTGTCTAGTGAATGTCTCAGTAGTAGGACCTGCATTATTAGGACATGCATCCTCAAATGTCTCAGTAGTAGGACCTGACATTAGGACATGCATCCTGTCTAGTGAATGTCTCAGTATAGGACCTGCAGTATTAGGACATGCATCCTGTCTAGTGAATGTCTCAGTAGTAGGACCTGGTATTAGGACATGCATCCTGTCTAGTGAATGTCTCAGGTAGGACCTGCATCCTGTCTAGTGAATGTCTCAGTAGTAGGACCTGCAGTATTAGGACATGCATCCTGTCTAGTGAATGTCTCAGTAGGGACCTGCAGTATTAGGACATGCATCCTGCCTAGTGAATGTCTCAGTAGTTGGACCTGCACTATTAGACATGCATCCTGTCTAGTGAATGTCTCAGTATTAGGACCTGCAGTATTAGGACATGCATCCTGTCTAGTCCTACTACTGAGACAATCTCAGTAGTAGGACCTGCAGTATTAGGACATGCATCCTGTCTAGTGAATGTCTCAGTGTTAGGACATGCATCCTGTCTAGTGAATGTCTCAGTAGTAGGACCTGCAGTATTAGGACATGCATCCTGTCTAGTGAATGTCTCAGTAGTAGGACCTGCAGTATTAGGACATGCATCCTGTCTAGTGAATGTCTCAGTAGTAGGACCTGCAGTATTAGGACATGCATCCTGTCTAGTGAATGTCTCAGTAGTTGGACCTGCAGTATTAGGACATGCATCCTGTCTAGTGAATGTCTCAGTATTAGGACCTGCAGTATTCGACATGCATCCCTGTCCTGTCCTACTACTGAGACAATCTCAGTAGTAGGACCTGCAGTATTAGGACATGCATCCTGTCTAGTGAATGTCTCAGTATTAGGACATGCATCCTGTCTAGTGAATGTCTCAGTAGTAGGACCTGCATATTAGGACATGCATCCTGTCTAGTGAATGTCTCAGTAGTAGGACCTGCAGTATTAGGACATGCATCCTGTCTAGTGAATGTCTCAGTAGTAGGACCTGCAGTATTAGGACATGCATCCTGTCTAGTGAATGTCTCAGTAGTAGGACCTGCAGTATTACGACATGCATCCTGTCTAGTGAATGTCTCAGTATTAGGACCTGCAGTATTAGGACATGCATCCTGTCTAGTGAATGTCTCAGTAGTAGGACCTGCAGTATTAGGACATGCATCCTGTCTAGTGAATGTCTCAGTAGTAGGACCTGCAGTATTAGGACATGCATCCTGTCTAGTGAATGTCTTAGTAGTAGGACCTGCAGTATTAGGACATGCATCCTGTCTAGTGAATGTCTCAGTATTAGGACATGCATCCTGTCTAGTGAATGTCTCAGTAGTAGGACCTGCAGTATTAGGACATGCATCCTGTCTAGTGAATGTCTCAGTAGTAGGACCTGCAGTATTAGGACATGCATCCTGTCTAGTGAATGTCTCAGTAGTAGGACCTGCAGTATTAGGACATGCATCCTGTCTAGTGAATGTCTCAGTAGTAGGACCTGCAGTATTAGGACATGCATCCTGTCTAGTGAATGTCTCAGTATTAGGACCTGCAGTGTTAGGACATGCATCCTGTCTAGTGAATGTCTGAATATTAGGACCTGCAGTATTAGGACATGCATCCTGTCTAGTGAATGTCTCAGTATTAGGACCTGCAGTATTATGACATGCATCCTGCCTAGTGAATGTCTCAGTAGTTGGACCTGCAGTATTAGGACATGCATCCTGTCTAGTGAATGTCTCAGTATTAGGACCTGCAGTATTAGGACATGCATCCTGTCCTGTCCTACTACTGAGACAATCTCAGTAGTAGGACCTGCAGTATTAGGACATGCATCCTGTCTAGTGAATGTCTCAGTATTAGGACATGCATCCTGTCTAGTGAATGTCTCAGTAGTAGGACCTGCAGTATTAGGACATGCATCCTGTCTAGTGAATGTCTCAGTAGTAGGACCTGCAGTATTAGGACATGCATCCTGTCTAGTGAATGTCTCAGTAGTAGGACCTGCAGTATTAGGACATGCATCCTGTCTAGTGAATTTCTCAGTAGTAGGACCTGCAGTATTAGGACATGCATCCTGTCTAGTGAATGTCTCAGTATTAGGACCTGCAGTATTAGGACATGCATCCTGTCCTGTCCTACTACTGAGACAATCTCAGTAGTAGGACCTGCAGTATTAGGACATGCATCCTGTCTAGTGAATGTCTCAGTATTAGGACATGCATCCTGTCTAGTGAATTTCTCAGTAGTAGGACCTGCAGTATTAGGACATGCATCCTGTCTAGTGAATGTCTCAGTAGTAGGACCTGCAGTATTAGGATATGCATCCTGTCTAGTGAATGTCTCAGTATTAGGACCTGCAGTATTAGGACATGCATCCTGTCTAGTGAATGTCTCAGTAGTAGGACCTGCAGTATTAGGACATGCATCCTGTCTAGTGAATGTCTCAGTAGTAGGACCTGCAGTATTAGGACATGCATCCTGTCTAGTGAATGTCTTAGTAGTAGGACCTGCAGTATTAGGACATGCATCCTGTCTAGTGAATGTCTCAGTAGTAGGACCTGCATCCTGTCTAGTGAATGTCTCAGTAGTAGGACCTGCAGTATTAGGACATGCATCCTGTCTAGTGAATGTCTCAGTAGTAGGACCTGCAGTATTAGGACATGCATCCTGTCTAGTGAATGTCTCAGTAGTAGGACATGCAGTATTAGGACATGCATCCTGTCTAGTGAATGTCTCAGTAGTAGGACCTGCAGTATTAGGACATGCATCCTGTCTAGTGAATGTCTCAGTAGTAGGACCTGCAGTATTAGGACATGCATCCTGCCTAGTGAATGTCTCAGTAGTTGGACCTGCAGTATTAGGACATGCATCCTGTCTAGTGAATGTCTCAGTAGTAGGACCTGCAGTATTAGGACATGCATCCTGTCTAGTGAATGTCTCAGTAGTAGGACCTGCAGTATTAGGACATGCATCCTGTCTAGTGAATGTCTCAGTATTAGGACATGCATCCTGTCTAGTGAATGTCTCAGTAGTAGGACCTGCAGTATTAGGACATGCATCCTGTCTAGTGAATGTCTCAGTAGTAGACCTGCATATTAGGACATGCATCCTGTCTAGTGAATGTCTCAGTAGTAGGACCTGCAGTATTAGGACATACATCCTGTCTAGTGAATGTCTCAGTAGTAGGACCTGCAGTATTAGGACATGCATCCTGTCTAGTGAATGTCTCAGTATGCAGTGAGGACATGCATCCTGTCTAGTGAATGTCTCAATATTAGGACCTGCAGTATTAGGACATGCATCCTGTCTAGTGAATGTCTCAGTATTAGGACCTGTATTATGACATGCATCCTGTCTAGTGAATGTCTCAGTAGTAGGACCTGCAGTATTAGGACATGCATCCTGTCTAGTGAATGTCTCAGTAGTAGGACCTGCAGTATTAGGACATGCATCCTGTCTAGTGAATGTCTCTCAGTAGTAGGACCTGCAGTATTAGGACATGCATCCTGTCTAGTGAATGTCTCAGTATTAGGACATGCATCCTGTCTAGGAATGTCTCAGTAGTAGGACCTGCAGTATTAGGACATGCATCCTGTCTGTGAATGTCTCAGTAGTAGGACCTGCAGTATTAGGACATGCATCCTGTCTAGTGAATGTCTCAGTAGTAGGACCTGCAGTATTAGGACATGCATCCTGTCTAGTGAATTGTCTCAGTAGTAGGACCTGCAGTATTAGGACATGCATCCTGTCTAGTGAATGTCTCAGTATTAGGACCTGCAGTATAGGACATGCATCCTGTCTAGGAGACAATCTCATAGCCTGCAGTATTAGGACATGCATCCTGTCTAGTGAATGTCTCAGTATTAGGACATGCATCCTGTCTAGTGAATGTCTCAGTAGTAGGACCTGCAGTATTAGGACATGCATCCTGTCTAGTGAATGTCTCAGTAGTAGGACCTGCAGTATTAGGACATGCATCCTGTCTAGTGAATGTCTCAGTATTAGTCTCAGTATTAGGACATGCATCCTGTCTAGTGAATGTCTCAGTAGTAGGACCTGCAGTATTAGGACATGCATCCTGTCTAGTGAATGTCTCAGTAGTAGGACCTGCAGTATTAGGACATGCATCCTGTCTAGTGAATGTCTGAGTAGTAGGACCTGCAGTGCATCCTGTCTAGTGAATGTCATAGTAGGACATCCTGTCTAGTGAATGTCTCAGTATTAGGACCTGCAGTATTAGGACATGCATCCTGTCTAGTGAATGTCTCAGTAGTAGGACCTGCAGTATTAGGACATGCATCCTGTCTAGTGAATGTCTCAGTATTAGGACCTGCAGTCTAGGACATGTCTCATAGTAGGACCTGTATTAGGACATGCATCCTGAGACAATGGTCTCAGTAGTAGGACCTGCAGTATTAGGACATGCATCCTGTCTAGTGAATGTCTCAGTATTAGGACATGCATCCTGTCTAGTGAATGTCTCAGTAGTAGGACCTGCAGTATTAGGACATGCATCCTGTCTAGTGAATGTCTCAGTAGTAGGACCTGCAGTATTAGGACATGCATCCTGTCTAGTGAATGTCTCAGTAGTAGGACCTGCAGTATTAGGACATGCATCCTGTCTAGTGAATGTCTCAGTAGTAGGACCTGCAGTATTAGGACATGCATCCTGTCTAGTGAATGTCTCAGTAGTAGGACCTGCAGTATTAGGACATGCATCCTGTCAGTGAATGTCTCAGTAGTAGGACCTGCAGTATTAGGACATGCATCCTGTCTAGTGAATGTCTCAGTATTAGGACCTGCATCCTGTCTAGTGAATGTCTCAGTAGTAGGACCTGCAGTATTAGGACATGCATCCTGTCTAGTGAATGTCTTAGTAGTAGGACCTGCAGTATTAGGACATGCATCCTGTCTAGTGACTGTCTCAGTATTAGGACCTGCAGTCCTCCTGTCTAGTGAATGTCTCAGTAGTAGGACCTGCAGTATTAGGACATGCATCCTGTCTAGTGAATGTCTCAGTAGTAGGACCTGCAGTATTAGGACATGCATCCTGTCTAGTGAATGTCTCAGTAGTAGGACCTGCAGTATTAGGACATGCATCCTGTCTAGTGAATGTCTCAGTATTAGGACATGCATCCTGTCTAGTGAATGTCTCAGTAGTAGGACCTGCAGTATTAGGACATGCATCCTGTCTAGTGAATGACATGCATCCTGTCTAGTGAATGTCTCAGTATTAGGACCTGCAGTATTAGGACATGCATCCTGTCTAGTGAATGTCTCAGTAGTAGGACCTGCAGTATTAGGACATGCATCCTGTCTAGTGAATGTCTCAGTAGTAGGACCTGCAGTATTAGGACATGCATCCTGTCTAGTGAATGTCTTAGTAGTAGGACCTGCAGTATTAGGACATGCATCCTGTCTAGTGAATGTCTCAGTAGTAGGACCTGCATCCTGTCTAGTGAATGTCTCAGTAGTAGGACCTGCAGTATTAGGACATGCATCCTGTCTAGTGAATGTCTTAGTAGTAGGACCTGCAGTATTAGGACATGCATCCTGTCTAGTGACTGTCTCAGTATTAGGACATGCATCCTGTCTAGTGAATGTCTCAGTAGTAGGACCTGCAGTATTAGGACATGCATCCTGTCTAGTGAATGTCTCAGTAGTAGGACCTGCAGTATTAGGACATGCATCCTGTCTAGTGAATGTCTCAGTAGTAGGACCTGCAGTATTAGGACATGCATCCTGTCTAGTGAATGTCTCAGTAGTAGGACCTGCAGTATTAGGACATGCATCCTGTCTAGTGAATGTCTCAGTATTAGGACCTGCAGTATTAGGACATGCATCCTGTCTAGTGAGACAATCTCTGCAGGACCTAGTATTAGGACATGCATCCTGTCAGTGAATGTCTCAGGACATGCATCCTGTCTAGTGAATGTCTCAGTAGTAGGACCTGCAGTATTAGGACATGCATCCTGTCTAGTGAATGTCTCAGTAGTAGGACCTGCAGTATTAGGACATGCATCCTGTCTAGTGAATGTCTCAGTAGTAGGACCTGCATCCTGTCTAGTGAATGTCTCAGTAGTAGGACCTGCAGTATTAGGACATGCATCCTGTCTAGTGAATGTCTTAGTAGTAGGACCTGCAGTATTAGGACATGCATCCTGTCTAGTGACTGTCTCAGTATTAGGACCTGCATCCTGTCTAGTGAATGTCTCAGTAGTAGGACCTGCAGTATTAGGACATGCATCCTGTCTAGTGAATGTCTCAGTAGTAGGACCTGCAGTATTAGGGACATGCATCCTGTCTAGTGAATGTCTCAGTAGTAGGACCTGCAGTATTAGGACATGCATCCTGTCTAGTGAATGTCTCAGTAGTAGGACCTGCAGTATTAGGACATGCATCCTGTCTAGTGAATGTCTCAGCATTAGGACCTGCAGTATTAGGACATGCATCCTGTCTGTCCTACTACTGAGACAATCTCAGTAGCAGGACCTGCAGTATTAGGACATGCATCCTGTCTAGTGAATGTCTCAGTATTAGGACATGCATCCTGTCTAGTGAATGTCTCAGTAGTAGGACCTGCAGTATTACGACATGCATCCTGTCTAGTGAATGTCTCAGTATTAGGACCTGCAGTATTAGGACATGCATCCTGTCTAGTGAATGTCTCAGTAGTAGGACCTGCAGTATTAGGACATGCATCCTGTCTAGTGAATGTCTCAGTAGTAGGACCTGCAGTATTAGGACATGCATCCTGTCTAGTGAATGTCTTAGTAGTAGGACCTGCAGTATTAGGACATGCATCCTGTCTAGTGAATGTCTCAGTATTAGGACATGCATCCTGTCTAGTGAATGTCTCAGTAGTAGGACCTGCAGTATTAGGACATGCATCCTGTCTAGTGAATGTCTCAGTAGTAGGACCTGCAGTATTAGGACATGCATCCTGTCTAGTGAATGTCTCAGTAGTAGGACCTGCAGTATTAGGACATGCATCCTGTCTAGTGAATGTCTCAGTAGTAGGACCTGCAGTATTAGGACATGCATCCTGTCTAGTGAATGTCTCAGTATTAGGACCTGCAGTATTAGGACATGCATCCTGTCTAGTGAATGTCTGAATATTAGGACCTGCAGTATTAGGACATGCATCCTGTCTAGTGAATGTCTCAGTATTAGGACCTGCAGTATTAGGACATGCATCCTGTCTAGTGAATGTCTCAGTATTAGGACATGCATCCTGTCTAGTGAATGTCTCAGTAGTAGGACCTGCAGTATTAGGACATGCATCCTGTCTAGTGAATGTCTCAGTATTAGGACATGCATCCTGTCTAGTGAATGTCTCAGTATTAGGACCTGCAGTATTAGGACATGCATCCTGTCTAGTGAATGTCTCAGTAGTAGGACCTGCAGTATTAGGACATGCATCCTGTCTAGTGAATGTCTCAGTAGTAGGACCTGCAGTATTAGGACATGCATCCTGTCTAGTGAATGTCTTAGTAGTAGGACCTGCAGTATTAGACATGCATCCTGCAATGTCTCAGTATTAGGACATGCATCCTGTCTAGTGAATGTCTCAGTAGTAGGACCTGCAGTATTAGGACATGCATCCTGTCTAGTGAATGTCTCAGTAGTAGGACCTGCAGTATTAGGACATGCATCCTGTCTAGTGAATGTCTCAGTAGTAGGACCTGCAGTATTAGGACATGCATCCTGTCTAGTGAATGTCTCAGTAGTAGGACCTGCAGTATTAGGACATGCATCCTGTCTAGTGAATGTCTCAGTATTAGGACCTGCAGTATTAGGACATGCATCCTGTCTAGTGAATGTCTGAATATTAGGACCTGCAGTATTAGGACATGCATCCTGTCTAGTGAATGTCTCAGTATTAGGACCTGCAGTATTAGGACATGCATCCTGTCTAGTGAATGAGACAATCTCAGTAGTAGGACCTGCAGTATTAGGACATGCATCCTGTCTAGTGAATGTCTCAGTATTAGGACATGCATCCTGTCTAGTGAATGTCTCAGTAGTAGGACCTGCAGTATTAGGACATGCATCCTGTCTAGTGAATGTCTCAGTAGTAGGACCTGCAGTATTAGGATATGCATCCTGTCTAGTGAATGTCTCAGTAGTAGGACCTGCAGTATTAGGACATGCATCCTGTCTAGTGAATGTCTCAGTAGTAGGACCTGCAGTATTAGGACATGCATCCTGTCTAGTGAATGTCTCAGTAGTAGGACCTGCAGTATTAGGACATGCATCCTGTCTAGTGAATGTCTTAGTAGTAGGACCTGCAGTATTAGGACATGCATCCTGTCTAGTGAATGTCTCAGTAGTAGGACCTGCATCCTGTCTAGTGAATGTCTCAGTAGTAGGACCTGCAGTATTAGGACATGCATCCTGTCTAGTGAATGTCTTAGTAGTAGGACCTGCAGTATTAGGACATGCATCCTGGTGACTGTCTCAGTATTAGGACCTGCATCCTGTCTAGTGAATGTCTCAGTAGTAGGACCTGCAGTATTAGGACATGCATCCTGTCTAGTGAATGTCTCAGTAGTAGGACCTGCAGTATTAGGACATGCATCCTGTCTAGTGAATGTCTCAGTAGTAGGACCTGCAGTATTAGGACATGCATCCTGTCTAGTGAATGTCTCAGTAGTAGGACCTGCAGTATTAGGACATGCATCCTGTCTAGTGAATGTCTCAGTATTAGGACCTGCAGTATTAGGACATGCATCCTGTCTGTCCTACTACTGAACAATCTCAGTAGCAGGACCTGCAGTATTAGGACATGCATCCTGTCTAGTGAATGTCTCAGTATTAGGACATGCATCCTGTCTAGTGAATGTCTCAGTAGTAGGACCTGCAGTATTAGGACATGCATCCTGTCTAGTGAATGTCTCAGTAGTAGGACCTGCAGTATTAGGACATGCATCCTGTCTAGTGAATGTCTCCTCAGTATTAGGACATGCATCCTGTCTAGTGAATGTCTCAGTAGTAGGACCTGCAGTATTAGGACATGCATCCTGTCTAGTGAATGTCTCAGTAGTAGGACCTGCAGTATTAGGACATGCATCCTGTCTAGTGAATGTCTCAGTAGTAGGACCTGCAGTATTAGGACATGTCTCAGTAGTAGGACTGTCTCAGTATTAGGACATGCATCCTGTCTAGTGAATGTCTCAGTAGTAGGACCTGCAGTATTAGGACATGCATCCTGTCTAGTGAATGTCTCAGTAGTAGGACCTGCAGTATTAGGACATGCATCCTGTCTAGTGAATGTCTCAGTAGTAGGACCTGCAGTATTAGGACATGCATCCTGTCTAGTGAATGTCTCAGTAGTAGGACCTGCAGTATTAGGACATGCATCCTGTCTAGTGAATGTCTCAGTATTAGGACCTGCAGTATTAGGACATGCATCCTGTCCTGTCCTACTACTGAGACAATCTCAGTAGTAGGACCTGCAGTATTAGGACATGCATCCTGTCTAGTGAATGTCTCAGTATTAGGACATGCATCCTGTCTAGTGAATGTCTCAGTAGTAGGACCTGCAGTATTAGGACATGCATCCTGTCTAGTGAATGTCTCAGTAGTAGGACCTGCAGTATTAGGATATGCATCCTGTCTAGTGAATGTCTCAGTAGTAGGACCTGCAGTATTAGGACATGCATCCTGTCTAGTGAATGTCTCAGTAGTAGGACCTGCAGTATTAGGACATGCATCCTGTCTAGTGAATGTCTCAGTATTAGGACCTGCAGTATTAGGACATGCATCCTGTCTAGTGAATGTCTCAGTAGTAGGACCTGCAGTATTAGGACATGCATCCTGTCTAGTGAATGTCTCAGTAGTAGGACCTGCAGTATTAGGACATGCATCCTGTCTAGTGAATGTCTTAGTAGTAGGACCTGCAGTATTAGGACATGCATCCTGTCTAGTGAATGTTTCAGTAGTAGGACCTGCATCCTGTCTAGTGAATGTCTCAGTATTAGGACCTGCAGTATTAGGACATGCATCCTGTCTAGTGAATGTCTCAGTATTAGGACCTGCAGTATTAGGACATGCATCCTGCCTAGTGACTCAGTGCATGAATCCTGTCTAGTGAATGTCTCAGTAGTAGGACCTGCAGTATTAGGACATGCATCCTGTCTAGTGAATGTCTCAGTAATAGGAACTGCAGTATTAGGACATGCATCCTGTCTAGTGAATGTCTCAGTATAGGACCTTAGGACATGCATCCTGTCTAGTGAATGTCTCAGTGTTAGGACATGCATCCTGTCTAGTGAATGTCTGAATATTGGACCTGTATTAGGACATGCATCCTGTCTAGTGAATGTCTCAGTATTAGGACCTGCAGTATTAGGACATGCATCCTGCCTAGTGAATGTCTCAGTAGTAGGACCTGCAGTATTAGGACATGCATCCTGTCTAGTGAATGTCTCAGTAGTAGGACCTGCAGTATTAGGACATGCATCCTGTCCTAGTGACATATCTTAGTAGTAGGACCTGCAGTATTAGGACATGCATCCTGTCTGTGAAGGTCTCAGTATTAGGACATGCATCCTGTCTAGTGAATGTCTCAGTAGTAGGACCTGCAGTATTAGGACATGCATCCTGTCTAGTGAATGTCTCAGTATTAGGACCTGCAGTATTAGGACATGCATCCTGCCTAGTGAATGTCTCAGTATTAGGACCTGCAGTATTAGGACATGCATCCTGCCTAGTGAATGTCTCAGTATTAGGACATGCATCCTGTCTAGTGAATGTCTCAGTAGTAGGACCTGCAGTATTAGGACATGCATCCTGTCTAGTGAATGTCTCAGTAGTAGGACCTGCAGTATTAGGACATGCATCCTGTCTAGTGCATGTCTCAGTAGTAGGACCTGCAGTATTAGGACATGCATCCTGTCTAGTGAATGTCTCATCCCTGTCTAGTGAATGTCTCAGTAGTAGGACCTGCATTATTAGGACATGCATCCTGTCTAGTGAATGTCTCAGTAGTAGGACCTGCAGGGGACATGCATCCTGTCTAGTGAATGTCTCAGTAGTAGGACCTGCAGTATTAGGACATGCATCCTGTCTAGTGCATGTCTCAGTAGTAGGACCTGCAGTATTAGGACATGCATCCTGTCTAGTGAATGTCTCAGTAGTAGGACCTGCATCCTGTCTAGTGAATGTCTCAGTAGTAGGACCTGCATTAGGACATGCATCCTGTCTAGTGAATGTCTCAGTAGTAGGACCCTGCAGTATTAGGACATGCATCCTGCCTAGTGAATGTCTCAGTAGTAGGACCTGCAGTATTAGGACATGCATCCTGTCTAGTGAATGTCTCAGTAGTAGGACCTGCAGTATTAGGACATGCATCCTGTCTAGTGAATGTCTTAGTAGTAGGACCTGCAGTATTAGGACATGCATCCTGTCTAGTGAATGTCTCAGTATTAGGACCTGCATCCTGTCTAGTGAGACAATCTCAGTAGTAGGACCTGCAGTATTAGGACATGCATCCTGTCTAGTGAATGTCTCAGTATTAGGACATGCATCCTGTCTAGTGAATGTCTCAGTAGTAGGACCTGCAGTATTAGGACATGCATCCTGTCTAGTGAATGTCTCAGTATTAGGACCTGCAGTATTAGGGACATGCATCCTGTCTAGTGAATCTCAGTCCTCAGTATTAGGACATGCATCCTGTCTAGTGAATGTCTCAGTAGTAGGACCTGCAGTATTAGGACATGCATCCTGTCTAGTGAATGTCTCAGTAGTAGGACCTGCAGTATTAGGACATGCATCCTGTCTAGTGCATGTCTCAGTAGTAGGACCTGCAGTATTAGGACATGCATCCTGTCCTAGTGAATGTCTCCAGTAGTAGGACCTGCAGTGTTAGGACATGCATCCTTAGTGCATCCTGTCTAGTGAATGTCTCAGTAGTAGGACCTGGCAGTATTAGGACATGCATCCTGTCTAGTGAATGTCTCAGTAGTAGGACCTGCAGTATTAGGACATGCATCCTGTCTAGTGAATGTCTCAGTAGTAGGACCTGCAGTATTAGGACATGCATCCTGTCTAGTGAATGTCTCAGTAGTAGACCTGCATCCTGTCTAGTGAATGTCTCAGTAGTAGGACCTGCATTATTAGGACATGCATCCTGTCTAGTGAATGTCTCAGTAGTAGGACCTGCAGTATTAGGACATGCATCCTGCCTAGTGAATGTCTCAGTAGTTGGACCTGCACTATTAGGACATGCATCCTGTCTAGTGAATGTCTCAGTATTAGGACCTGCAGTATTAGGACATGCATCCTGTCTGTCCTAGTGAATGTCTCAGTAGTAGGACCTGCAGTATTAGGACATGCATCCTGTCTAGTGAATGTCTCAGTAGTAGGACAGTATTAGGACATGCATCCTGTCTAGTGAATGTCTCAGTAGTAGGACCTGCAGTATTAGGACATGCATCCTGTCTAGTGAATGTCTCAGTAGTAGGACCTGCAGTATTAGGACATGCATCCTGTCTAGTGAATGTCTCAGTAGTAGGACCTGCAGTATTAGGACATGCATCCTGTCTAGTGAATGTCTCAGTAGTAGGACCTGCAGTATTAGGACATGCATCCTGTCTAGTGAATGTCTCAGTATTAGGACCTGCAGTATTAGGACATGCATCCTGTCCTGTCCTACTACTGAGACAATCTCAGTAGTAGGACCTGCAGTATTAGGACATGCATCCTGTCTAGTGAATGTCTCAGTATTAGGACATGCATCCTGTCTAGTGAATGTCTCAGTAGTAGGACCTGCAGTATTAGGACATGCATCCTGTCTAGTGAATGTCTCAGTAGTAGGACCTGCAGTATTAGGACATGCATCCTGTCTAGTGAATGTCTCAGTAGTAGGACCTGCAGTATTAGGACATGCATCCTGTCTAGTGAATGTCTCAGTAGTAGGACCTGCAGTATTAAGGACATGCATCCTGTCTAGTGAATGTCTCAGTAGTAGGACCTGCAGTATTAGGGACATGCATCCTGTCTAGTGAATGTCTCAGTAGTAGGACCTGCAGTATTAGGACATGCATCCTGTCTAGTGAATGTCTCAGTAGTAGGACCTGCAGTATTAGGACATGCATCCTGTCTAGTGAATGTCTTAGTAGTAGGACCTGCAGTATTAGGACATGCATCCTGTCCTATAGTGAATGTCTCAGTATTAGGACCTGCATCCTGTCTAGTGAATGTCTCAGTAGTAGGACCTGCAGTATTAGGACATGCATCCTGTCTAGTGAATGTCTCAGTAGTAGGACCTGCAGTATTAGGACATGCATCCTGTCTAGTGAATGTCTCAGTAGTAGGACCTGCAGTATTAGGACATGCATCCTGTCTAGTGAATGTCTCAGTAGTAGGACCTGCAGTATTAGGACATGCATCCTGTCTAGTGAATGTCTCAGTAGTAGGACCTGCAGTGTTAGGGACATGCATCCTGTCTAGTGAATGTCTGAATATTAGGACCTGCAGTATTAGGACATGCATCCTGTCTAGTGAATGTCTCAGTATTAGGACAGTGACATGCATCCTGCCTAGTGAATGTCTCAGTAGTTGGACCTGCAGTATTAGGACATGCATCCTGTCTAGTGAATGTCTCAGTATTAGGACCTGCAGTATTAGGACATGCATCTGTCCTGTCCTACTACTGAGACAATCTCAGTAGTAGGACCTGCAGTATTAGGACATGCATCCTGTCTAGTGAATGTCTCAGTATTAGGACATGCATCCTGTCTAGTGAATGTCTCAGTAGTAGGACCTGCAGTATTAGGACATGCATCCTGTCTAGTGAATGTCTCAGTAGTAGGACCTGCAGTATTAGGACATGCATCCTGTCTAGTGAATGTCTCAGTAGTAGGACCTGCAGTATTAGGACATGCATCCTGTCTAGTGAATTTCTCAGTAGTAGGACCTGCAGTATTAGGACATGCATCCTGTCTAGTGAATGTCTCAGTAGTAGGACCTGCAGTATTAGGACATGCATCCTGTCTGTCCTACTACTGAGACAATCTCAGTAGTAGGACCTGCAGTATTAGGACATGCATCCTGTCTAGTGAATGTCTCAGTATTAGGACATGCATCCTGTCTAGTGAATTTCTCAGTAGTAGGACCTGCAGTATTAGGACATGCATCCTGTCTAGTGAATGTCTCAGTAGTAGGACCTGCAGTATTAGGATATGCATCCTGTCTAGTGAATGTCTCAGTAGTAGGACCTGCAGTATTAGGACATGCATCCTGTCTAGTGAATGTCTCAGTAGTAGGACCTGCAGTATTAGGACATGCATCCTGTCTAGTGAATGTCTCAGTAGTAGGACCTGCAGTATTAGGACATGCATCCTGTCTAGTGAATGTCTTCAGTAGTAGGACCTGCAGTATTAGGACATGCATCCTGTCTAGTGAATGTCTCAGTAGTAGGACCTGCATCCTGTCTAGTGAATGTCTCAGTAGTAGGACCTGCAGTATTAGGACATGCATCCTGTCTAGTGAATGTCTCAGTAGTAGGACCTGCAGTATTAGGACATGCATCCTGTCTAGTGAATGTCTCAGTAGTAGGACCTGCAGTATTAGGACATGCATCCTGTCTAGTGAATGTCTCAGTAGTAGGACCTGCAGTATTAGGACATGCATCCTGTCTAGTGAATGTCTCAGTATTAGGACCTGCAGTATTAGGACATGCATCCTGTCTAGTGAATGTCTCAGTAGTAGGACCTGCAGTATTAGGACATGCATCCTGTCTAGTGAATGTCTCAGTAGTAGGACCTGCAGTATTAGGACATGCATCCTGTCTAGTGAATGTCTTAGTAGTAGGACCTGCAGTATTAGGACATGCATCCTGTCTACTGAATGTCTCAGTATAGGACCTAGGACATGCATCCTGTCTAGTGAATGTCTCAGTAGTAGGACCTGCATCCGGTCTAGTGAATGTCTCAGTAGTAGGACCTGCAGTATTAGGACATGCATCCTGTCTAGTGAATGTCTCAGTAGTAGGACCTGCAGTATTAGGACATGCATCCTGTCTAGTGAATGTCTCAGTAGTAGGACCTGCAGTATTAGGACATGCATCCTGTCTAGTGAATGTCTCAGTATTAGGACCTGCAGTGTTAGGACATGCATCCTGTCTAGTGAATGTCTGAATATTAGGACCTGCAGTATTAGGACATGCATCCTGTCTAGTGAATGTCTCAGTATTAGGACCTGCAGTATTATGACATGCATCCTGCCTAGTGAATGTCTCAGTAGTTGGACCTGCAGTATTAGGACATGCATCCTGTCTAGTGAATGTCTCAGTATTAGGACCTGCAGTATTAGGACATGCATCCTGTCCTGTCCTACTACTGAGACAATCTCAGTAGTAGGACCTGCAGTATTAGGACATGCATCCTGTCTAGTGAATGTCTCAGTATTAGGACATGCATCCTGTCTAGTGAATGTCTCAGTAGTAGGACCTGCAGTATTAGGACATGCATCCTGTCTAGTGAATGTCTCAGTAGTAGGACCTGCAGTATTAGGACATGCATCCTGTCTAGTGAATGTCTCAGTAGTAGGACCTGCAGTATTAGGACATGCATCCTGTCTAGTGAATTTCTCAGTAGTAGGACCTGCATCATGCATCCTGTCTAGTGAATGTCTCAGTATTAGGACCTGCAGTATTAGGACATGCATCCTGTCCTGTCCTACTACTGAGACAATCTCAGTAGCAGGACCTGCAGTATTAGGACATGCATCCTGTCTAGTGAATGTCTCAGTATTAGGACATGCATCCTGTCTAGTGAATGTCTCAGTAGTAGGACCTGCAGTATTAGGACATGCATCCTGTCTAGTGAATGTCTCAGTAGTAGGACCTGCAGTATTAGGATATGCATCCTGTCTAGTGAATGTCTCAGTATTAGGACCTGTATTATTAGGACATGCATCCTGTCTAGTGAATGTCTCAGTAGTAGGACCTGCAGTATTAGGACATGCATCCTGTCTAGTGAATGTCTCAGTAGTAGGACCTGCAGTATTAGGACATGCATCCTGTCTAGTGAATGTCTTAGTAGTAGGACCTGCAGTATTAGGACATGCATCCTGTCTAGTGAATGTCTCAGTAGTAGGACCTGCATCCTGTCTAGTGAATGTCTCAGTAGTAGGACCTGCAGTATTAGGACATGCATCCTGTCTAGTGAATGTCTCAGTAGTAGGACCTGCAGTATTAGGACATGCATCCTGTCTAGTGAATGTCTCAGTATTAGGACCTGCATCCTGTCATGAATGTCTCAGTAGTCCTGCAGTAGTAGGACATGCATCCTGTCTAGTGAATGTCTCAGTAGTAGGACCTGCAGTATTAGGACATGCATCCTGTCTAGTGAATGTCTCAGTATTAGGACATGCATCCTGTCTAGTGAATGTCTCAGTAGTAGGACCTGCAGTATTAGGACATGCATCCTGTCTAGTGAATGTCTCAGTAGTAGGACCTGCAGTATTAGGATATGCATCCTGTCTAGTGAATGTCTCAGTATTAGGACCTGCAGTATTAGGACATGCATCCTGTCTAGTGAATGTCTCAGTAGTAGGACCTGCAGTATTAGGACATGCATCCTGTCTAGTGAATGTCTCAGTAGTAGGACCTGCAGTATTAGGACATGCATCCTGTCTAGTGAATGTCTTAGTAGTAGGACCTGCAGTATTAGGACATGCATCCTGTCTAGTGAATGTCTCAGTATTAGGACCTGCATCCTGTCTAGTGAATGTCTCAGTAGTAGGGACCTGCAGTATTAGGACATGCATCCTGTCTAGTGAATGTCTTAGTAGTAGGACCTGCAGTATTAGGACATGCATCCTGTCTAGTGACTGTCTCAGTATTAGGACCTGCATCCTGTCTAGTGAATGTCTCAGTAGTAGGACCTGCAGTTTAGGACATGCATCCTGTCTAGTGAATGTCTCAGTAGTAGGACCTGCAGTATTAGGACATGCATCCTGTCTAGTGAATGTCTCAGTAGTAGGACCTGCAGTATTAGGACATGCATCCTGTCTAGTGAATGTCTCAGTAGTAGGACATGCATCCTGTCTAGTGAATGTCTCAGTAGTAGGACCTGCATGGACATGCATCCTGTCTAGTGAATGTCTCAGTAGTAGGACATGCATGCAGTGATTAGGATATGCATCCTGTCTAGTGAATGTCTCAGTATTAGGACATCCTGCAGTGAATGTCTCAGGACATGCATCCTGTCTAGTGAATGTCTCAGTAGTAGGACCTGCAGTATTAGGACATGCATCCTGTCTAGTGAATGTCTCAGTAGTAGGACCTGCAGTATTAGGGACATGCATCCTGTCTAGTGAATGTCTTAGTAGTAGGACCTGCAGTATTAGGACATGCATCCTGTCTAGTGAATGTCTCAGTAGTAGGACCTGCATCCTGTCTAGTGAATGTCTCAGTAGTAGGACCTGCAGTATTAGGACATGCATCCTGTCTAGTGAATGTCTTAGTAGTAGGACCTGCAGTATTAGGACATGCATCCTGTCTAGTGACTGTCTCAGTATTAGGACCTGCATCCTGTCTAGTGAATGTCTCAGTAGTAGGACCTGCAGTATTAGGACATGCATCCTGTCTAGTGAATGTCTCAGTAGTAGGACCTGCAGTATTAGGACATGCATCCTGTCTAGTGAATGTCTCAGTAGTAGGACCTGCAGTATTAGGACATGCATCCTGTCTAGTGAATGTCTCAGTAGTAGGACCTGCAGTATTAGGACATGCATCCTGTCTAGTGAATGTCTCAGTATTAGGACCTGCAGTATTAGGACATGCATCCTGTCTAGTGTCCTACTACTGAGACAATCTCAGTAGTAGGACCTGCAGTATTAGGACATGCATCCTGTCTAGTGAATGTCTCAGTATTAGGACATGCATCCTGTCTAGTGAATGTCTCAGTAGTAGGACCTGCAGTATTAGGACATGCATCCTGTCTAGTGAATGTCTCAGTAGTAGGACCTGCAGTATTAGGACATGCATCCTGTCTAGTGAATGTCTCAGTAGTAGGACCTGCATCCTGTCTAGTGAATGTCTCAGTAGTAGGACCTGCAGTATTAGGACATGCATCCTGTCTAGTGAATGTCTTAGTAGTAGGACCTGCAGTATTAGGACATGCATCCTGTCTAGTGACTGTCTCAGTATTAGGACCTGCATCCTGTCTAGTGAATGTCTCAGTAGGACCTGCAGTATTAGGACATGCATCCTGTCTAGTGAATGTCTCAGTAGTAGGACCTGCAGTATTAGGACATGCATCCTGTCTAGTGAATGTCTCAGTAGTAGGACCTGCAGTATTAGGACATGCATCCTGTCTAGTGAATGTCTCAGTAGTAGGACCTGCAGTATTAGGACATGCATCCTGTCTAGTGAATGTCTCAGTATTAGGACCTGCAGTATTAGGACATGCATCCTGTCTGTCCTAGTGAGGACAATCTCAGTAGCAGGGACCTGCAGTATTAGGACATGCATCCTGTCTAGTGAATGTCAGTCAGCAGTATTAGGACATGCATCCTGTCTAGTGAATGTCTCAGTAGTAGGACCTGCAGTCTCAGTTAGGACATGCATCCTGTCTAGTGAATGTCTCAGTAGTAGGACCTGCAGTATTAGGACATGCATCCTGTCTAGTGAATGTCTCAGTAGTAGGACCTGCAGTATTAGGACATGCATCCTGTCTAGTGAATGTCTCAGTAGTAGGACCTGCAGTATTAGGACATGCATCCTGTCTAGTGAATGTCTCAGTAGTAGGACCTGCAGTATTAGGACATGCATCCTGTCTAGTGAATGTCTCAGTATTAGGACATGCATCCTGTCTAGTGAATGTCTCAGTAGTAGGACCTGCAGTATTAGGACATGCATCCTGTCTAGTGAATGTCTCAGTAGTAGGACCTGCAGTATTAGGACATGCATCCTGTCTAGTGAATGTCTCAGTAGTAGGACCTGCAGTATTAGGACATGCATCCTGTCTAGTGAATGTCTCAGTAGTAGGACCTGCAGTATTAGGACATGCATCCTGTCTAGTGAATGTCTCAGTAGTAGGACCTGCAGTATTAGGGACATGCATCCTGTCTAGTGAATGTCTCAGTAGTAGGACCTGCAGTATTAGGACATGCATCCTGTCTAGTGAATGTCATGCATCCTGTCTAGGACCTGCAGTATTAGGACATGCATCCTGTCTAGTGAATGTCTCAGTATTAGGACATGCATCCTGTCTAGTGAATGTCTCAGTAGTAGGACCTGCAGTATTAGGACATGCATCCTGTCTAGTGAATGTCTCAGTATTAGGACATGCATCCTGTCTAGTGAATGTCTCAGTAGTAGGACCTGCAGTATTAGGACATGCATCCTGTCTAGTGAATGTCTCAGTAGTAGGACCTGCAGTATTAGGACATGCATCCTGTCTAGTGAATGTCTCAGTAGTAGGACCTGCAGTATTAGGACATGCATCCTGTCTAGTGAATGTCTTAGTAGTAGGACCTGCAGTATTAGGACATGCATCCTGTCTAGTGAATGTCTCAGTATTAGGACATGCATCCTGTCTAGTGAATGTCTCAGTAGTAGGACCTGCAGTATTAGGACATGCATCCTGTCTAGTGAATGTCTCAGTAGTAGGACCTGCAGTATTAGGACATGCATCCTGTCTAGTGAATGTCTCAGTAGTTAGTATTAGGACATGCATCCTGTCCTAGTGAATGTCTCAGTAGTAGGACCTGCAGTATTAGGACATGCATCCTGTCTAGTGAATGTCTCAGTAGTAGGACCTGCAGTATTAGGACATGCATCCTGTCTAGTGAATGTCTGTCTAGAATAGTAGTAGGACCTGCAGTATTAGGACATGCATCCTGTCTAGTGAATGTCTCAGTATTAGGACCTGCAGTATTAGGACATGCATCCTGTCTAGTCCTACTACTGAGACAATCTCAGTAGTAGGACCTGCAGTATTAGGACATGCATCCTGTCTAGTGAATGTCTCAGTATTAGGACATGCATCCTGTCTAGTGAATGTCTCAGTAGTAGGACCTGCAGTATTAGGACATGCATCCTGTCTAGTGAATGTCTCAGTAGTAGGACCTGCAGTATTAGGACATGCATCCTGTCTAGTGAATGTCTCAGTAGTAGGACCTGCAGTATTAGGACATGCATCCTGTCTAGTGAATGTCTCAGTAGTAGGACCTGCAGTATTAGGACATGCATCCTGTCTAGTGAATGTCTCAGTAGTAGGACCTGCAGTATTAGGACATGCATCCTGTCTAGTGAATGTCTTAGTAGTAGGACCTGCAGTATTAGGACATGCATCCTGTCTAGTGAATGTCTCAGTATTAGGACCTGCATCCTGTCTAGTGAATGTCTCAGTAGTAGGACCTGCAGTATTAGGACATGCATCCTGTCTAGTGAATGTCTTAGTAGTAGGACCTGTAGGACAGTATTAGGACATGCATCCTGTCTAGTGACTGTCTCAGTATTAGGACCTGCATCCTGTCTAGTGAATGTCTCAGTAGTAGGACCTGCAGTATTAGGACATGCATCCTGTCTAGTGAATGTCTCAGTAGTAGGACCTGCAGTATTAGGACATGCATCCTGTCTAGTGAATGTCTCAGTAGTAGGACCTGCAGTATTAGGACATGCATCCTGTCTAGTGAATGTCTCAGTAGTAGGACCTGCAGTATTAGGACATTAGGACATGCATCCTGTCTAGTGAATGTCTCAGTATTAGGACCTGCAGTATTAGGACATGCATCCTGTCTAGTGAATGTCTCAGTAGTACTGAGACATGCATCCTGTCTAGTGAATGTCTAGGACCTGCAGTATTAGGACATGCATCCTGTCTAGTGAATGTCTCAGTATTAGGACATGCATCCTGTCTAGTGAATGTCTCAGTAGTAGGACCTGCAGTATTAGGACATGCATCCTGTCTAGTGAATGTCTCAGTAGTAGGACCTGCAGTATTAGGACATGCATCCTGTCTAGTGAATGTCTCAGTATTAGGACCTGCAGTATTAGGACATGCATCCTGTCTAGTGAATGTCTCAGTAGTAGGACCTGCAGTATTAGGACATGCATCCTGTCTAGTGAATGTCTCAGTAGTAGGACCTGCAGTATTAGGACATGCATCCTGTCTAGTGAATGTCTCAGTAGTAGGACCTGCAGTATTAGGACATGCATCCTGTCTAGTGACTGTCTCAGTATTAGGACATGCATCCTGTCTAGTGAATGTCTCAGTAGTAGGACCTGCAGTATTAGGACATGCATCCTGTCTAGTGAATGTCTCAGTAGTAGGACCTGCAGTATTAGGACATGCATCCTGTCTAGTGAATGTCTCAGTAGTAGGACCTGCAGTATTAGGACATGCATCCTGTCTAGTGAATGTCTCAGTATTAGGACATGCATCCTGTCTAGTGAATGTCTCAGTATTAGGACCTGCAGTATTAGGACATGCATCCTGTCCTGTCCTACTACTGAGACAATCTCAGTAGCAGGACCTGCAGTATTAGGACATGCATCCTGTCTAGTGAATGTCTCAGTATTAGGACATGCATCCTGTCTAGTGAATGTCTCAGTAGTAGGACCTGCAGTATTAGGACATGCATCCTGTCTAGTGAATGTCTCAGTAGTAGGACCTGCAGTATTAGGATATGCATCCTGTCTAGTGAATGTCTCAGTAGTAGGACCTGCAGTATTAGGACATGCATCCTGTCTAGTGAATGTCTCAGTAGTAGGACCTGCAGTATTAGGACATGCATCCTGTCTAGTGAATGTCTCAGTAGTAGGACCTGCAGTATTAGGACATGCATCCTGTCTAGTGAATGTCTTAGTAGTAGGACCTGCAGTATTAGGACATGCATCCTGTCTAGTGAATGTCTCAGTAGTAGGACCTGCAGTATTAGGACATGCATCCTGTCTAGTGAATGTCTCAGTAGTAGGACCTGCAGTATTAGGACATGCATCCTGTCTAGTGAATGTCTCAGTAGTAGGACCTGCATCCTGTCTAGTGAATGTCTAGTAGGACCTGCAGTATTAGGACATGCATCCTGTCAGTGAATGGACCTGCAGTATTAGGACATGCATCCTGTCTAGTGAATGTCTCAGTAGTTAGGACATGCATCCTGTCTAGTGAATGTCTCAGTAGTAGGACCTGCAGTATTAGGACATGCATCCTGTCTAGTGAATGTCTCAGTAGTAGGACCTGCAGTATTAGGACATGCATCCTGTCTAGTGAATGTCTCAGTAGTAGGACCTGCAGTATTAGGACATGCATCCTGTCTAGTGAATGTCTGCCTGCAGTATTAGGACATGCATCCTGTCTAGTGAATGTCTCAGTAGTAGGACCTGCAGTATTAGGACATGCATCCTGTCTAGTGAATGTCTCAGTAGTAGGACCTGCAGTATTAGGACATGCATCCTGTCTAGTGAATGTCTCAGTAGTAGGACCTGCAGTATTAGGACATGCATCCTGTCTAGTGAATGTCTCAGTATTAGGACATGCATCCTGTCTAGTGAATGTCTCAGTATTAGGACATGCAGTATTAGGACATGCATCCTGTCTAGTGAATGTCTCAGTAGTAGGACCTGCAGTATTAGGACATGCATCCTGTCTAGTGAATGTCTCAGTATTAGGACCTGCAGTATTAGGACATGCATCCTGTCCTGTGAATGTCTCAGTAGTAGGACCTGCAGTATTAGGACATGCATCCTGTCTAGTGAATGTCTCAGTATTAGGACATGCATCCTGTCCTGTCCTACTACTGAGACAATCTCAGTAGTAGGACCTGCAGTATTAGGACATGCATCCTGTCTAGTGAATGTCTCAGTATTAGGACATGCATCCTGTCTAGTGAATGTCTGAAAATTAGGACCTGCAGTATTAGGACATGCATCCTGTCTAGTGAATGTCTCAGTATTAGGACCTGCAGTATTAGGACATGCATCCTGCCTAGTGAATGTCTCAGTATTAGGACCTGCAGTATTAGGACATGCATCCTGCCTAGTGAATGTCTCAGTAGTAGGACCTGCATTATTAGGACATGCATCCTGTCTAGTGAATGTCTCAGTAGTAGGACCTGCAGTATTAGGACATGCATCCTGTCTAGTGAATGTCTCAGTAGTAGGACCTGCAGTATTAGGACATGCATCCTGTCTAGTGAATGTCTCAGTAGTAGGACATGCATCCTGTCTAGTGAATGTCTCAGTAGTAGGACCTGCATGGACATGCATCCTGTCTAGTGAATGTCTCAGTAGTAGGACCTGCAGTATTAGGACATGCATCCTGTCTAGTGAATGTCTCAGTAGTAGGACCTGCAGTATTAGGACATGCATCCTGTCTAGTGCATGTCTCAGTAGTAGGACCTGCAGTATTAGGACATGCATCCTGTCTAGTGAATGTCTCAGTAGTAGGACCTGCATCCTGTCTAGTGAATGTCTCAGTAGTAGGACCTGCATTATTAGGACATGCATCCTGTCTAGTGAATGTCTCAGTAGTAGGACCTGCAGTATTAGGACATGCATCCTGTCTAGTGAATGTCTCAGTAGTAGGACCTGCAGTATTAGGACATGCATCCTGTCTAGTGAATGTCTCAGTATTAGGACCTGCAGTGTTAGGACATGCATCCTGTCTAGTGAATGTCTCAGTAGTAGGACCTGCAGTATTAGGACATGCATCCTGTCTAGTGAATGTCTCAGTGGACATGCATCCTCTCAGTAGTAGGACCTGCAGTATTAGGACATGCATCCTGTCTAGTGAATGTCTCAGTAGTAGGACCTGCAGTATTAGGACATGCATCCTGTCTAGTGAATGTCTCAGTAGTAGGACCTGCAGTATTAGGACATGCATCCTGTCTAGTGAATGTCTCAGTAGTAGGACCTGCAGTATTAGGACATGCATCCTGTCTAGTGAATGTCTCAGTAGTAGGACCTGCAGTATTAGGACATGCATCCTGTCTAGTGAATGTCTCTAGTAGTAGGACCTGCAGTATTAGGACATGCATCCTGTCTAGTGAATGTCTCAGTATTAGGACCTGCATCCTGTCTAGTGAATGTCTCAGTAGTAGGACCTGCAGTATTAGGACATGCATCCTGTCTAGTGAATGTCTCAGTAGTAGGACCTGCAGTATTAGGACATGCATCCTGTCTAGTGAATGTCTCAGTAGTAGGACCTGCAGTATTAGGACATGCATCCTGTCTAGTGAATGTCTCAGTAGTAGGACCTGCAGTATTAGGACATGCATCCTGTCTAGTGAATGTCTCAGTATTAGGACCTGCAGTATTAGGACATGCATCCTGTCTAGTGAATGTCTCAGTAGTAGGACCTGCAGTATTAGGACATGCATCCTGTCTAGTGAATGTCTCAGTAGTAGGACCTGCAGACATGCATCCTGTCTAGTGAATGTCTCAGTAGTAGGACCTGCAGTATTAGGACATGCATCCTGTCTAGTGAATGTCTCAGTATTAGGACATGCATCCTGTCTAGTGAATGTCTCAGTAGTAGGACCTGCAGTATTAGGACATGCATCCTGTCTAGTGAATGTCTCAGTAGTAGGACCTGCAGTATTAGGACATGCATCCTGTCTAGTGAATGTCTCAGTAGTAGGACCTGCAGTATTAGGACATGCATCCTGTCTAGTGAATGTCTCAGTAGTAGGACCTGCATCATGCATCCTGTCTAGTGAATGTCTCAGTAGTAGGACCTGCAGTGACTTAGGACATGCATCCTGTCTAGTGAATGTCTGAGTAGTAGGACCTGCAGTATTAGGACATGCATCCTGTCTAGTGAATGTCTCCTGTCTAGTGATTAGGACCTGCAGTATTAGGACATGCATCCTGCCTAGTGAATGTCTCAGTAGTAGGACCTGCAGTATTAGGACATGCATCCTGTCTAGTGAATGTCTCAGTATTAGGACCTGCAGTATTAGGACATGCATCCTGTCTAGTGACTACTGAGACAATCTCAGTAGTAGGACCTGCAGTATTAGGACATGCATCCTGTCTAGTGAATGTCTCAGTATTAGGACATGCATCCTGTCTAGTGAATGTCTCAGTAGTAGGACCTGCAGTATTAGGACATGCATCCTGTCTAGTGAATGTCTCAGTAGTAGGACCTGCAGTATTAGGACATGCATCCTGTCTAGTGAATGTCTCAGTAGTAGGACCTGCAGTATTAGGACATGCATCCTGTCTAGTGAATGTCTCAGTAGTAGGACCTGCAGTATTAGGACATGCATCCTGTCTAGTGAATGTCTCAGTATTAGGACCTGCAGTATTAGGACATGCATCCTGTCCTGTCCTACTACTGAGACAATCTCAGTAGTAGGACCTGCAGTATTAGGACATGCATCCTGTCTAGTGAATGTCTCAGTATTAGGACATGCATCCTGTCTAGTGAATGTCTCAGTAGTAGGACCTGCAGTATTAGGACATGCATCCTGTCTAGTGAATGTCTCAGTAGTAGGACCTGCAGTATTAGGACATGCATCCTGTCTAGTGAATGTCTCAGTATTAGGACCTGCAGTATTAGGACATGCATCCTGTCTAGTGAATGTCTCAGTAGTAGGACCTGCAGTATTAGGACATGCATCCTGTCTAGTGAATGTCTCAGTAGTAGGACCTGCAGTATTAGGACATGCATCCTGTCTAGTGAATGTCTCAGTAGTAGGACCTGCAGTATTAGGACATGCATCCTGTCTAGTGAATGACATGCATCCTGTCTAGTGAATGTCTCAGTAGTAGGACCTGCAGTATTAGGACATGCATCCTGTCTAGTGAATGTCTCAGTAGTAGGACCTGCAGTATTAGGACATGCATCCTGTCTAGTGAATGTCTCAGTAGTAGGACATGCAGTATTAGGACATGCATCCTGTCTAGTGAATGTCTCAGTAGTAGGACCTGCAGTATTAGGACATGCATCCTGTCTAGTGAATGTCTCAGTATTAGGACCTCCTGCAGTGATTAGGACATGCATCCTGTCTAGTGAATGTCTCAGTAGTAGGACCTGCAGTATTAGGACATGCATCCTGTCTAGTGAATGTCTCAGTAGTAGGACCTGCAGTATTAGGACATGCATCCTGTCTAGTGAATGTCTCAGTAGTAGGACCTGCAGTATTAGGACATGCATCCTGTCTAGTGAATGTCTCAGTATTAGGGACATGCATCCTGTCTAGTGAATGTCTCAGTAGTAGGACCTGCAGTATTAGGACATGCATCCTGTCTAGTGAATGTCTCAGTATTAGGACCTGCAGTATTAGGACATGCATCCTGTCTAGTGAATGTCTCAGTAGTAGGACCTGCAGTATTAGGACATGCATCCTGTCTAGTGAATGTCTCAGTAGTAGGACCTGCAGTATTAGGACATGCATCCTGTCTAGTGAATGTCTCAGTAGTAGGACCTGCAGTATTAGGACATGCATCCTGTCTAGTGAATGTCTCAATATTAGGACCTGCAGTATTAGGACATGCATCCTGTCTAGTGAATGTCTCAGTATTAGGACCTGCAGTATTAGGACATGCATCCTGTCTAGTGAATGTCTCAGTAGTAGGACCTGCAGTATTAGGACATGCATCCTGTCTAGTGAATGTCTCAGTAGTAGGACCTGCAGTATTAGGACATGCATCCTGTCTAGTGAATGTCCTACTACTGCATCCTGACAGTGAATGTCTCAGTAGTAGGACCTGCAGTATTAGGACATGCATCCTGTCTAGTGAATGTCTCAGTATTAGGACCTGCAGTATTAGCATCCTGTCTAGTGAATGTCTCAGTAGTAGGACCTGCAGTATTAGGACATGCATCCTGTCTAGTGAATGTCTCAGTAGTAGGACCTGCAGTATTAGGACATGCATCCTGTCTAGTGAATGTCTCAGTAGTAGGACCTGCAGTATTAGGACATGCATCCTGTCTAGTGAATGTCTCAGTAGTAGGACCTGCAGTATTAGGACATGCATCCTGTCTAGTGAATGTCTCAGTATTAGGACCTGCAGTATTAGGACATGCATCCTGTCCTGTCCTACTACTGAGACAATCTCAGTAGCAGGACCTGCAGTATTAGGACATGCATCCTGTCTAGTGAATGTCTCAGTATTAGGACATGCATCCTGTCTAGTGAATGTCTCAGTAGTAGGACATATTAGGACATGCATCCTGTCTAGTGAATGTCTCAGTAGTAGGACCTGCAGTATTAGGACATGCATCCTGTCTAGTGAATGTCTCAGTATTAGGACCTGCAGTATTAGGACATGCATCCTGTCTAGTGAATGTCTCAGTAGTAGGACCTGCAGTATTAGGACATGCATCCTGTCTAGTGAATGTCTCAGTAGTAGGACCTGCAGTATTAGGACATGCATCCTGTCTAGTGAATGTCTTAGTAGTAGGACCTGCAGTATTAGGACATGCATCCTGTCTAGTGAATGTCTCAGTATTAGGACCTGCATCCTGTCTAGTGAATGTCTCAGTAGTAGGACCTGCAGTATTAGGACATGCATCCTGTCTAGTGAATGTCTTAGTAGTAGGACCTGCAGTATTAGGACATGCATCCTGTCTAGTGACTGTCTCAGTATTAGGACCTGCATCCTGTCTAGTGAATGTCTCAGTAGTAGGACCTGCAGTATTAGGACATGCATCCTGTCTAGTGAATGTCTCAGTAGTAGGACCTGCAGGGACATGCATCCTGCAGTGAATGTCTCAGGGACATGCATCCTGTCTAGTGAATGTCTCAGTAGTAGGACCTGCAGTATTAGACATGCATCCTGTCTAGTGAATGTCTCAGTATTAGGACCTGCAGTATTAGGACATGCATCCTGTCTAGTGAATGTCTCAGTATTAGGACCTGCAGTATTAGGACATGCATCCTGTCTAGTGAATGTCTCAGTAGTAGGACCTGCAGTATTAGGACATGCATCCTGTCTAGTGAATGTCTCAGTAGTAGGACCTGAGTATTAGGACATGCATCCTGTCTAGTGAATGTCTCAGTAGTAGGACCTGCAGTATTAGGACATGCATCCTGTCTAGTGAATGTCTCAGTAGTAGGACCTGCAGTATTAGGACATGCATCCTGTCTAGTGAATGTCTCAGTAGTAGGACTCCTGTCTAGTGGGACATGCATCCTGTCTAGTGAATGTCTTAGTAGTACCTGCAGTATTAGGACATGCATCCTGTCTAGTGACTGTCTCAGTATTAGGACCTGCATCCTGTCTAGTGAATGTCTCAGTAGTAGGACCTGCAGTATTAGGACATGCATCCTGTCTAGTGAATGTCTCAGTAGTAGGACCTCCTGTCTAGTATGTCTCAGGACATGCATTAGGACCTGTCCTGTCTAGTGAATGTCTCAGTAGTAGGACCTGCAGTATTAGGACATGCATCCTGTCTAGTGAATGTCTCAGTATTAGGACATGCATCCTGTCTAGTGAATGTCTCAGTAGTAGGACCTGCAGTGAATGTCTCAGGACATGCATCCTGTCTAGTGAATGTCTCAGTAGTAGGACCTGCAGTATTAGGACATGCATCCTGTCTAGTGAATGTCTCAGTAATTAGGACCTGCAGTATTAGGACATGCATCCTGTCTAGTGAATGTCTCAGTAGTAGGACCTGCAGTATTAGGACATGCATCCTGTCTAGTGAATGTCTCAGTAGTAGGACCTGCAGTATTAGGACATGCATCCTGTCTAGTGAATGTCTCAGTAGTAGGACCTGCAGTATTAGGACATGCATCCTGTCTAGTGAATGTCTCAGTAGTAGGACCTGCATATTAGGACATGCATCCTGTCTAGTGAATGTCTCAGTAGTAGGACCTGCAGTATTAGGACATGCATCCTGTCTAGTGAATGTCTTAGTAGTAGGACCTGCAGTATTAGGACATGCATCCTGTCTAGTGAATGTCTCAGTATTAGGACCTGCATCCTGTCTAGTGAATGTCTCAGTAGTAGGACCTGCAGTATTAGGACATGCATCCTGTCTAGTGAATGTCTCAGTAGTAGGACCTGCAGTATTAGGACATGCATCCTGTCTAGTGAATGTCTCAGTAGTAGGACCTGCAGTATTAGGACATGCATCCTGTCTAGTGAATGTCTCAGTAGTAGGACCTGCAGTATTAGGACATGCATCCTGTCTAGTGAATGTCTCAGTATTAGGACCTGCAGTATTAGGACATGCATCCTGTCTAGTACTGAGACAATCTCAGTAGCAGGACCTGCAGTATTAGGACATGCATCCTGTCTAGTGAATGTCTCAGTATTAGGACATGCATCCTGTCTAGTGAATGTCTCAGTAGTAGGACCTGCAGTATTAGGACATGCATCCTGTCTAGTGAATGTCTCAGTAGTAGACCTGCAGTATTAGGACATGCATCCTGTCTAGTGAATGTCTCAGTAGTAGGGACCTGCACCATGCATCCTGTCTAGTGAATGTCTCAGTAGTTAGGACCTGCAGTATTAGGACATGCATCCTGTCTAGTGAGACAATCTCAGTAGTAGGACCTGCAGTATTAGGACATGCATCCTGTCTAGTGAATGTCTCAGTATTAGGACATGCATCCTGTCTAGTGAATGTCTCAGTAGTAGGACTGCAGTATTAGGACATGCATCCTGTCTAGTGAATGTCTCAGTAGTAGGACCTGCAGTATTAGGACATGCATCCTGTCTAGTGAATGTCTCAGTAGTAGGACCTGCAGTATTAGGACATGCATCCTGTCTAGTGAATGTCTCAGTAGTAGGACCTGCAGTATTAGGACATGCATCCTGTCTAGTGAATGTCTCAGTATTAGGACCTGCAGTATTAGGACATGCATCCTGTCCTGTCCTACTACTGAGACAATCTCAGTAGTAGGACCTGCAGTATTAGGACATGCATCCTGTCTAGTGAATGTCTCAGTATTAGGACATGCATCCTGTCTAGTGAATGTCTCAGTAGTAGGACCTGCAGTATTACGACATGCATCCTGTCTAGTGAATGTCTCAGTAGTAGGACCTGCAGTTAGGACATGCATCCTGTCTAGTGAATGTCTCAGTAGTAGGACCTGCAGTATTAGGACATGCATCCTGTCTAGTGAATGTCTCAGTAGTAGGACCTGCAGTATTAGGACATGCATCCTGTCTAGTGAATGTCTTAGTAGTAGGACCTGCAGTATTAGGACATGCATCCTGTCTAGTGAATGTCTCAGTAGTAGGACAGTATTAGGACATGCATCCTGTCTAGTGAATGTCTCAGTAGTAGGACCTGCAGTATTAGGACATGCATCCTGTCTAGTGAATGTCTCAGTAGTAGGACCTGCAGTATTAGGACATGCATCCTGTCTAGTGAATGTCTCAGTAGTAGGACCTGCAGTATTAGGACATGCATCCTGTCTAGTGAATGTCTCAGTAGTAGGACCTGCAGTATTAGGACATGCATCCTGTCTAGTGAATGTCTCAGTATTAGGACCTGCAGTATTAGGACATGCATCCTGTCTAGTGAATGTCTCAGTAGTAGGACCTGCAGTATTAGGACATGCATCCTGTCTAGTGAATGTCTCAGTAGTAGACCTGCAGTATTAGGACATGCATCCTGTCTAGTGAATGTCTCAGTACAGGGACATGCATCCTGTCTAGTGAATGTCTCAGTAGTAGGACCTGCAGTATTAGGACATGCATCCTGTCTAGTGAATGTCTCAGTATTAGGACATGCATCCTGTCTAGTGAATGTCTCAGTAGTAGGACCTGCAGTATTAGGACATGCATCCTGTCTAGTGAATGTCTCAGTAGTAGGACCTGCAGTATTAGGACATGCATCCTGTCTAGTGAATGTCTCAGTAGTAGGACCTGCAGTATTAGGACATGCATCCTGTCTAGTGAATGTCTTAGTAGTAGGACCTGCAGTATTAGGACATGCATCCTGTCTAGTGTCTCAGTGTCCTGCAGTATTAGGACATGCATCCTGTCTAGTGAATGTCTCAGTAGTAGGACCTGCAGTATTAGGACATGCATCCTGTCTAGTGAATGTCTCCAGTAGTAGGACCTGCAGTATTAGGACATGCATCCTGTCTAGTGAATGTCTCAGTAGTAGGACCTGCAGTATTAGGACATGCATCCTGTCTAGTGAATGTCTCAGTAATGTAGGGACCTGCAGTATTAGGACATGCATCCTGTCTAGTGAATGTCTCAGTAGTAGGACCTGCAGTATTAGGACATGCATCCTGTCTAGTGAATGTCTCAGTAGTAGGACCTGCAGTATTAGGACATGCATCCTGTCTAGTGAATGTCTCAGTAGTAGGACCTGCAGTATTAGGACATGCATCCTGTCTAGTGTCTCTACTACTGAGACAATCTCAGTAGTAGGACCTGCAGTATTAGGACATGCATCCTGTCTAGTGAATGTCTCAGTATTAGGACATGCATCCTGTCTAGTGAATGTCTCAGTAGTAGACCTGCAGTATTAGGACATGCATCCTGTCTAGTGAATGTCTCAGTAGTAGGACCTGCAGTATTAGGATATGCATCCTGTCTAGTGAATGTCTCAGTAGTAGGACCTGCAGTATTAGGACATGCATCCTGTCTAGTGAATGTCTCAGTAGTAGGACCTGCAGTATTAGGACATGCATCCTGTCTAGTGAATGTCTCAGTAGTAGGACCTGCAGTATTAGGACATGCATCCTGTCTAGTGAATGTCTTAGTAGTAGGACCTGCAGTATTAGGACATGCATCCTGTCTAGTGAATGTCTCAGTAGTAGGACATGCATCCTGTCTAGTGAATGTCTCAGTAGTAGGACCTGCAGTATTAGGACATGCATCCTGTCTAGTGAATGTCTCAGTAGTAGGACCTGCAAAATTAGGACATGCATCCTGTCTAGTGACTGTCTCATGGACCTGCATCCTGTCTAGTGAATGTCTCAGTAGTAGGACCTGCAGTATTAGGACATGCATCCTGTCTAGTGAATGTCTCAGTAGTAGGACCTGCAGTATTAGGACATGCATCCTGTCTAGTGAATGTCTCAGTAGTAGGACCTGCAGTATTAGGACATGCATCCTGTCTAGTGAATGTCTCAGTAGTAGGACCTGCAGTATTAGGACATGCATCCTGTCTAGTGAATGTCTCAGTAGTAGGACCTGCAGTATTAGGACATGCATCCTGTCTAGTGAATGTCTCAGTAGTAGGACCTGCAGTATTAGGGACATGCATCCTGTCTAGTGAATGTCTCAGTATTAGACATGCATCCTGTCTAGTGAATGTCTCAGTAGTAGGACCTGCAGTATTAGGACATGCATCCTGTCTAGTGAATGTCTCAGTAGTAGGACCTGCAGTATTAGGACATGCATCCTGTCTAGTGAATGTCTCAGTAGTAGGACCTGCAGTATTAGGACATGCATCCTGTCTAGTGAATGTCTCAGTAGTAGGACCTGCAGTATTAGGACATGCATCCTGTCTAGTGAATGTCTCAGTAGTAGGACCTGCAGTATTAGGACATGCATCCTGTCTAGTGAATGTCTTAGTAGTAGGACCTGCAGTATTAGGACATGCATCCTGTCTAGTGACTGTCTCAGTATTAGGACCTGCATCCTGTCCTAGTGAATGTCTCAGTAGTAGGACTGCAGTATTAGGACATGCATCCTGTCTAGTGAATGTCTCAGTAGTAGGACCTGCAGTATTAGGACATGCATCCTGTCTAGTGAATGTCTCAGTAGTAGGACCTGCAGTATTAGGGACATGCATCCTGTCTAGTGAATGTCTCAGTAGTAGGACCTGCAGTATTAGGACATGCATCCTGTCTAGTGAATGTCTCAGTATTAGGACCTGCAGTATTAGGACATGCATCCTGTCCTGTGAATACTGAGACAATCTCAGTAGTAGGACCTGCAGTATTAGGACATGCATCCTGTCTAGTGAATGTCTCAGTATTAGGACATGCATCCTGTCTAGTGAATGTCTCAGTAGTAGGACCTGCAGTATTAGGACATGCATCCTGTCTAGTGAATGTCTCAGTAGTAGGACCTGCAGTATTAGGACATGCATGCATCCTGTCTAGTGAATGTCTCAGTAGTAGGACCTGCAGTATTAGGACATGCATCCTGTCTAGTGAATGTCTCAGTAGTAGGACCTGCAGTATTAGGACATGCATCCTGTCTAGTGAATGTCTCAGTAGTAGGACCTGCAGTATTAGGACATGCATCCTGTCTAGTGAATGTCTCAGTAGTAGGACCTGCAGTATTAGGACATGCATCCTGTCTAGTGAATGTCTCAGTAGTAGGACCTGCAGTATTAGGACATGCATCCTGTCTAGTGAATGTCTTAGTAGTAGGACCTGCAGTATTAGGACATGCATCCTGTCTAGTGAATGTTTCAGTAGTAGGACCTGCATCCTGTCTAGTGAATGTCTCAGTAGTAGGACCTGCAGTATTAGGACATGCATCCTGTCTAGTGAATGTCTTAGTAGTAGGACCTGCAGTATTAGGACATGCATCCTGTCTAGTGACTGTCTCAGTATTAGGACCTGCATCCTGTCTAGTGAATGTCTCAGTAGTAGGACCTGCAGTATTAGGACATGCATCCTGTCTAGTGAATGTCTCAGTATTAGGACCTGCAGTATTAGGACATGCATCCTGTCTAGTGAATGTCTCAGTAGTAGGACCTGCAGTATTAGGACATGCATCCTGTCTAGTGAATGTCTGAAAATTAGGACCTGCAGTATTAGGACATGCATCCTGTCTAGTGAATGTCTCAGTAGTTGGACCTGCAGTATTAGGACATGCATCCTGTCTAGTGAATGTCTCAGTATTAGGACCTGCAGTATTAGGACATGCATCCTGTCCTGTCCTACTACTGAGACAATCTCAGTAGTAGGACCTGCAGTATTAGGACATGCATCCTGTCTAGTGAATGTCTCAGTATTAGGACATGCATCCTGTCTAGTGAATGTCTCAGTATTAGGACCTGCAGTATTAGGACATGCATCCTGTCTAGTGAATGTCTCAGTAGTAGGACCTGCAGTATTAGGACATGCATCCTGTCTAGTGAATGTCTCAGTAGTAGGACCTGCAGTATTAGGACATGCATCCTGTCCTGTCCTAGGACATCTCATCCTGCAGTATTAGGACATGCATCCTGTCTAGTGAATGTCTCAGTAGTAGGACCTGCAGTATTAGGACATGCATCCTGTCTAGTGAATGTCTCAGTAGTAGGACCTGCAGTATTAGGACATGCATCCTGTCTAGTGAATGTCTCAGTATTAGGACCTGCAGTATTAGGACATGCATCCTGTCTAGTGAATGTCTCAGTAGTAGGACCTGCAGTATTAGGACATGCATCCTGTCTAGTGAATGTCTCAGTATTAGGACCTGCAGTATTAGGACATGCATCCTGTCCTACTACTGAGACAATCTCAGTAGTAGGACCTGCAGTATTAGGACATGCATCCTGTCTAGTGAATGTCTCAGTATTAGGACATGCATCCTGTCTAGTGAATGTCTCAGTAGTAGGACCTGCAGTATTAGGACATGCATCCTGTCTAGTGAATGTCTCAGTAGTAGGACCTGCAGTATTAGGACATGCATCCTGTCTAGTGAATGTCTCAGTAGTAGGACCTGCAGTATTAGGACATGCATCCTGTCTAGTGAATGTCTCAGTAGTAGGACCTGCAGTATTAGGACATGCATCCTGTCTAGTGAATGTCTCAGTAGTAGGACCTGCAGTATTAGGACATGCATCCTGTCTAGTGAATGTCTCAGTAGTAGGACCTGCAGTATTAGGACATGCATCCTGTCTAGTGAATGTCTCAGTAGTAGGACCTGCAGTATTAGGACATGCATCCTGTCTAGTGAATGTCTCAGTAGTAGGACCTGCAGTATTAGGACATGCATCCTGTCTAGTGAATGTCTCAGTAGTAGGACCTGCATCCTGTCTAGTGAATGTCTCAGTAGTAGGACCTGCAGTATTAGGACATGCATCCTGTCTAGTGAATGTCTGTAGGACTCAGTATTAGGACATGCATCCTGTCTAGTGAATGTCTCAGTAGTAGGACCTGCAGTATTAGGACATGCATCCTGTCTAGTGAATGTCTCAGTAGTAGGACCTGCAGTATTAGGACATGCATCCTGTCTAGTGAATGTCTCAGTAGTAGGACCTGCAGTATTAGGACATGCATCCTGTCTAGTGAATGTCTCAGTATTAGGACCTGCAGTATTAGGACATGCATCCTGTCTAGTGAATGTCTCAGTAGTAGGACCTGCAGTATTAGGACATGCATCCTGTCTAGTGAATGTCTCAGTATTAGGACCTGCAGTATTAGGACATGCATCCTGTCTAGTGAATGAGACCTGTCTAATCTCAGTAGTAGGACCTGCAGTATTAGGACATGCATCCTGTCTAGTGAATGTCTCAGTATTAGGACATGCATCCTGTCTAGTGAATGTCTCAGTAGTAGGACCTGCAGTATTAGGACATGCATCCTGTCCTGTCCTACTACTGAGACAATCTCAGTAGTAGGACCTGCAGTATTAGGACATGCATCCTGTCTAGTGAATGTCTCAGTAGTAGGACCTGCAGTATTAGGACATGCATCTGTCTAGTGAATGTCTCAGTAGTAGGACCTGCAGTATTAGGACATGCATCCTGTCTAGTGAATGTCTTAGTATTAGGACCTGCAGTATTAGTGACATGTCCTGTCTAGTGACTGTCTCAGTATTAGGACCTGCATCCTGTCTAGTGAATGTCTCAGTAGTAGGACCTGCAGTATTAGGACATGCATCCTGTCTAGTGAATGTCTTAGTAGTAGGACCTGCAGTATTAGGACATGCATCCTGTCTAGTGACTGTCTCAGTATTAGGACCTGCATCCTGTCTAGTGAATGTCTCAGTAGTAGGACCTGCAGTATTAGGACATGCATCCTGTCTAGTGAATGTCTCAGTAGTAGGACCTGCAGTATTAGGACATGCATCCTGTCTAGTGAATGTCTCAGTAGTAGGACCTGCAGTATTAGGACATGCATCCTGTCTAGTGAATGTCTCAGTAGTAGGACCTGCAGTATTAGGACATGCATCCTGTCTAGTGAATGTCTCAGTATTAGGACCTGCAGTATTAGGACATGCATCCTGTCCTGTCCTACTACTGAGACAATCTCAGTAGCAGGACCTGCAGTATTAGGACATGCATCCTGTCTAGTGAATGTCTCAGTATTAGGACATGCATCCTGTCTAGTGAATGTCTCAGTAGTAGGACCTGCAGTATTAGGACATGCATCCTGTCTAGTGAATGTCTCAGTAGTAGGACCTGCAGTATTAGGATATGCATCCTGTCTAGTGAATGTCTCAGTATTAGGACCTGCAGTATTAGGACATGCATCCTGTCTAGTGAATGTCTCAGTAGTAGGACCTGCAGTATTAGGACATGCATCCTGTCTAGTGAATGTCTCAGTAGTAGGACCTGCAGTATTAGGACATGCATCCTGTCTAGTGAATGTCTTAGTAGTAGGACCTGCAGTATTAGGACATGCATCCTGTCTAGTGAATGTCTCAGTAGTAGGACCTGCATCCTGTCTAGTGAATGTCTCAGTAGTAGGACCTGCAGTATTAGGACATGCATCCTGTCTAGTGAATGTCTTAGTAGTAGGACCTGCAGTATTAGGACATGCATCCTGTCTAGTGACTGTCTCAGTATTAGGACCTGCATCCTGTCTAGTGAATGTCTCAGTAGTAGGACCTGCAGTATTAGGACATGCATCCTGTCTAGTGAATGTCTCAGTAGTAGGACCTGCAGTATTAGGACATGCATCCTGTCTAGTGAATGTCTCAGTAGTAGGACCTGCAGTATTAGGACATGCATCCTGTCTAGTGAATGTCTCAGTAGTAGGACCTGCAGTATTAGGACATGCATCCTGTCTAGTGAATGTCTCAGTATTAGGACCTGCAGTATTAGGACATGCATCCTGTCCTGTCCTACTACTGAGACAATCTCAGTAGCAGGACCTGCAGTATTAGGACATGCATCCTGTCTAGTGAATGTCTCAGTATTAGGACATGCATCCTGTCTAGTGAATGTCTCAGTAGTAGGACCTGCAGTATTAGGACATGCATCCTGTCTAGTGAATGTCTCAGTAGTAGGACCTGCAGTATTAGGACATGCATCCTGTCTAGTGAATGTCTCAGTAGTAGGACCTGCAGTATTAGGACATGCATCCTGTCTAGTGAATGTCTTAGTAGTAGGACCTGCAGTATGCAGGACATGCATCCTGTCCTGTCTAGTGAATGTCTCAGTAGTAGGACCTGCAGTATTAGGACATGCATCCTGTCTAGTGAATGTCTCAGTAGTAGGACCTGCAGTATTAGGACATGCATCCTGTCTAGTGAATGTCTCAGTAGTTGGACCTGCAGTATTAGGACATGCATCCTGTCTAGTGAATGTCTCAGTGAATTAGGACCTGCAGTATTAGGACATGCATCCTGTCTAGTGAATGTCTCTCAGTAGTAGGACCTAGTATTAGGACATGCATCCTGTCTAGTGAATGTCTCAGTATTAGGACATGCATCCTGTCTAGTGAATGTCTCAGTAGTATGAGGACATGCATCTCAGTGAGTAGGACCTGCAGTATTAGGACATGCATCCTGTCTAGTGAATGTCTCAGTAGTAGGACCTGCAGTATTAGGACATGCATCCTGTCTAGTGAATGTCTCAGTAGTAGGACCTGCAGTATTAGGACATGCATCCTGTCTAGTGAATGTCTCAGTAGTAGGACCTGCAGTATTAGGACATGCATCCTGTCTAGTGAATGTCTCAGTATTAGGACCTGCAGTATTAGGACATGCATCCTGTCCTACTACTGAGACAATCTCAGTAGCAGGACCTGCAGTATTAGGACATGCATCCTGTCTAGTGAATGTCTCAGTATTAGGACATGCATCCTGTCTAGTGAATGTCTCAGTAGTAGGACCTGCAGTATTAGGACATGCATCCTGTCTAGTGAATGTCTCAGTAGTAGGACCTGCAGTATTAGGACATGCATCCTGTCTAGTGAATGTCTCAGTAGTAGGACCTGCAGTATTAGGACATGCATCCTGTCTAGTGAATGTCTCAGTAGTAGGACCTGCAGTATTAGGACATGCATCCTGTCTAGTGAATGTCTCAGTATTAGGACCTGCAGTGCATAGGACATGCATCCTGTCTAGTGAATGTCTCAGTAGTAGGACCTGCAGTATTAGGACATGCATCCTGTCTAGTGAATGTCTCAGTAGTAGGACCTGCAGTATTAGGACATGCATCCTGTCTAGTGAATGTCTTAGTAGTAGGACCTGCAGTATTAGGACATGCATCCTGTCTAGTGAATGTTTCAGTAGTAGGACCTGCATCCTGTCTAGTGAATGTCTCAGTAGTAGGACCTGCAGTATTAGGACATGCATCCTGTCTAGTGACTGTCTCAGTATTAGGACCTGGATCCTGTCTAGTGAATGTCTCAGTAGTAGGACCTGCAGTATTAGGACATGCATCCTGTCTAGTGAATGTCTCAGTAGTAGGACCTGCAGTATTAGGACATGCATCCTGTCTAGTGAATGTCTCAGTAGTAGGACCTGCAGTATTAGGACATGCATCCTGTCTAGTGAATGTCTCAGTATTAGGACCTGCAGTATTAGGACATGCATCCTGTCTAGTGAATGTCTCAGTAGTTGGACCTGCAGTATTAGGACATGCATCCTGTCTAGTGAATGTCTCAGTATTAGGACCTGCAGTATTAGGACATGCATCCTGTCCTGTCCTACTACTGAGACAATCTCAGTAGTAGGACCTGCAGTATTAGGACATGCATCCTGTCTAGTGAATGTCTCAGTATTAGGACATGCATCCTGTCTAGTGAATGTCTCAGTAGTAGGACCTGCAGTATTAGGACATGCATCCTGTCTAGTGACTGAGACAATCTCAGTAGTAGGACCTGCAGTATTAGGACATGCATCCTGTCTAGTGAATGTCTCAGTATTAGGACCTGCAGTATTAGGACATGCATCCTGTCTAGTGAATGTCTCAGTAGTAGGACCTGCAGTATTAGGACATGCATCCTGTCTAGTGAATGTCTTAGTAGTAGGACCTGCAGTATTAGGACATGCATCCTGTCTAGTGAATGTCTCAGTAGTAGGACCTGCAGTATTAGGACATGCATCCTGTCTAGTGAATGTCTTAGTAGTAGGACCTGCAGTATTAGGACATGCATCCTGTCTAGTGACTGTCTCAGTATTAGGACCTGCATCCTGTCTAGTGAATGTCTCAGTAGTAGGACCTGCAGTATTAGGACATGCATCCTGTCTAGTGAATGTCTCAGTAGTAGGACCTGCAGTATTAGGACATGCATCCTGTCTAGTGAATGTCTCAGTAGTAGGACCTGCAGTATTAGGACATGCATCCTGTCTAGTGAATGTCTCAGTAGTAGGACCTGCAGTATTAGGACATGCATCCTGTCTAGTGAATGTCTCAGTATTAGGACCTGCAGTATTAGGACATGCATCCTGTCCTGTCCTACTGAGACAATCTCAGTAGCAGGACCTGCAGTATTAGGACATGCATCCTGTCTAGTGAATGTCTCAGTATTAGGACATGCATCCTGTCTAGTGAATGTCTCAGTAGTAGGACCTGCAGTATTAGGACATGCATCCTGTCTAGTGAATGTCTCAGTAGTAGGACCTGCAGTATTAGGACATGCATCCTGTCTAGTGAATGTCTCAGTAGTAGGACCTGCAGTATTAGGACATGCATCCTGTCTAGTGAATGTCTCAGTAGTAGGACCTGCAGTATTAGGACATGCATCCTGTCTAGTGAATGTCTCAGTAGTAGGACCTGCAGTATTAGGACATGCATCCTGTCTAGTGAATGTCTTAGTAGTAGGACCTGCAGTATTAGGACATGCATCCTGTCTAGTGAATGTCTCAGTAGTAGGACCTGCATCCTGTCTAGTGAATGTCTCAGTAGTAGGACCTGCAGTATTAGGACATGCATCCTGTCTAGTGAATGTCTTAGTAGTAGGACCTGCAGTATTAGGACATGCATCCTGTCTAGTGACTGTCTCAGTAGGACCTGCATCCTGTCTAGTGAATGTCTCAGTAGTAGGACCTGCAGTATTAGGACATGCATCCTGTCTAGTGAATGTCTCAGTAGTAGGACCTGCAGTATTAGGACATGCATCCTGTCTAGTGAATGTCTCAGTAGTAGGACCTGCAGTATTAGGACATGCATCCTGTCTAGTGAATGTCTCAGTAGTAGGACCTGCAGTATTAGGACATGCATCCTGTCTAGTGAATGTCTCAGTAGTAGGACCTGCAGTATTAGGACATGCATCCTGTCTACTGAGATGTCTCAGTAGTAGGACCTGCAGTATTAGGACATGCATCCTGTCTAGTGAATGTCTCAGTATTAGGACATGCATCCTGTCTAGTGAATGTCTCAGTAGTAGGACCTGCAGTATTAGGACATGCATCCTGTCTAGTGAATGTCTCAGTAGTAGGACCTGCAGTATTAGGGACATGCATCCTGTCTAGTGAATGTCTCAGTAGTAGGACCTGCAGTATTAGGACATGCATCCTGTCTAGTGAATGTCTCAGTAGTAGGACCTGCAGTATTAGGACATGCATCCTGTCTGTTTCAGTGAATGTCCTCAGTAATGTCTCAGGTAGGACCTGCAGTATTAGGACATGCATCCTGTCTAGTGAATGTCTCAGTAGTAGGACCTGCAGTATTAGGACATGCATCCTGTCTAGTGAATGTCTCAGTAGTTGACCTGCAGTATTAGGACATGCATCCTGTCTAGTGAATGTCTCAGTATAGGACCTGCAGTATTAGGACATGCATCCTGTCTGTCCTACTACTGAGACAATCTCAGTAGTAGGACCTGCAGTATTAGGACATGCATCCTGTCTAGTGAATGTCTCAGTATTAGGACATGCATCCTGTCTAGTGAATGTCTCAGTATTAGGACCTGCAGTATTAGGACATGCATCCTGTCCTGTCTACTGAATGTCTCAGTAGTAGGACCTGCAGTATTAGGACATGCATCCTGTCTAGTGAATGTCTCAGTATTAGGACCTGCAGTATTAGGACATGCATCCTGTCCTGTCCTACTACTGAGACAATCTAGTGCAGTATTAGGACATGTCCTGAAATGTCTTAGTAGTAGGACCTGCAGTATTAGGACATGCATCCTGTCTAGTGAATGTCTCAGTATTAGGACCTGCATCCTGTCTAGTGAATGTCTCAGTAGTAGGACCTGCAGTATTAGGACATGCATCCTGTCTAGTGAATGTCTTAGTAGTAGGACCTGCAGTATTAGGACATGCATCCTGTCTAGTGACTGTCTCAGTATTAGGACCTGCATCCTGTCTAGTGAATGTCTCAGTAGTAGGACCTGCAGTATTAGGACATGCATCCTGTCTAGTGAATGTCTCAGTAGTAGGACCTGCAGTATTAGGACATGCATCCTGTCTAGTGAATGTCTCAGTAGTAGGACCTGCAGTATTAGGACATGCATCCTGTCTAGTGAATGTCTCAGTAGTAGGACCTGCAGTATTAGGACATGCATCCTGTCTAGTGAATGTCTCAGTATAGGACCTGCAGTATTAGGACATGCATCCTGTCCTGTCCTACTACTGAGACAATCTCAGTAGCAGGACCTGCAGTATTAGGACATGCATCCTGTCTAGTGAATGTCTCAGTATTAGGACATGCATCCTGTCTAGTGAATGTCTCAGTAGTAGGACCTGCAGTATTAGGACATGCATCCTGTCTAGTGAATGTCTCAGTAGTAGGACCTGCAGTATTAGGACATGCATCCTGTCTAGTGAATGTCTCAGTAGTAGGACCTGCAGTATTAGGACATGCATCCTGTCTCAGTGACCTCAGTATTAGGACATGCATCCTGTCTAGTGAATGTCTCAGTAGTAGGACCTGCAGTATTAGGACATGCATCCTGTCTAGTGAATGTCTCAGTAGTAGGACCTGCAGTATTAGGACATGCATCCTGTCTAGTGAATGTCTCAGTATTAGGACCTGCAGTATTAGGACATGCATCCTGTCTAGTGAATGTCTCAGTAGTAGGACCTGCAGTATTAGGACATGCATCCTGTCTAGTGAATGTCTCAGTATTAGGACCTGCAGTATTAGGACATGCATCCTGTCTAGTGAATGTCTCAGTAGTAGGACCTGCAATATTAGGACATGCATCCTGTCTAGTGAATGTCTCAGTAGTAGGACCTGCAGTATTAGGACATGCATCCTGTCTAGTGAATGTCTTAGTAGTAGGACCTGCAGTATTAGGACATGCATCCTGTCTAGTGAATGTTTCAGTAGTAGAACCTGCATCCTGTCTAGTGAATGTCTCAGTAGTAGGACCTGCAGTATTAGGACATGCATCCTGTCTAGTGAATGTCTTAGTAGTAGGACCTGCAGTATTAGGACATGCATCCTGTCTAGTGACTGTCTCAGTATTAGGACCTGCATCCTGTCTAGTGAATGTCTCAGTAGTAGGACCTGCAGTATTAGGACATGCATCCTGTCTAGTGAATGTCTCAGTATTAGGACCTGCAGTATTAGGACATGCATCCTGTCTAGTGAATGTCTCAGTAGTAGGACCTGCAGTATTAGGACATGCATCCTGTCTAGTGAATGTCTCAGTAGTTAAGGACCTGCAGTATTAGGACATGCATCCTGTCTAGTGAATGTCTCAGTAGTAGGACCTGCAGTATTAGGACATGCATCCTGTCTAGTGAATGTCTCAGTATTAGGACCTGCAGTATTAGGACATGCATCCTGTCTAGTCCTACTACTGAGACAATCTCAGTAGTAGGACCTGCAGTATTAGGACATGCATCCTGTCTAGTGAATGTCTCAGTATTAGGACATGCATCCTGTCTAGTGAATGTCTCAGTAGTAGGACCTGCAGTATTAGGACATGCATCCTGTCTAGTGAATGTCTCAGTAGTAGGACCTGCAGTATTAGGACATGCATCCTGTCTAGTGAATGTCTCAGTATTAGGACCTGCAGTATTAGGACATGCATCCTGTCTAGTCCTACTACTGAGACAATCTCAGTAGCAGGACCTGCAGTAGGACATGCATCCTGTCTAGTGAATGTCTCAGTATTAGGGACATGCATCCTGTCTAGTGAATGTCTCAGTAGTAGGACCTGCAGTATTAGGACATGCATCCTGTCTAGTGAATGTCTCAGTAGTAGGACCTGCAGTATTAGGACATGCATCCTGTCTAGTGAATGTCTCAGTATTAGGACCTGCAGTATTAGGACATGCATCCTGTCTAGTGAATGTCTCAGTAGTAGGACCTGCAGTATTAGGACATGCATCCTGTCTAGTGAATGTCTCAGTAGTAGGACCTGCAGTATTAGGACATGCATCCTGTCTAGTGAATGTCTTAGTAGTAGGACCTGCAGTATTAGGACATGCATCCTGTCTAGTGAATGTCTCAGTAGTAGGACCTGCATCCTGTCTAGTGAATGTCTCAGTAGTAGGACCTGCAGTATTAGGACATGCATCCTGTCTAGTGAATGTCTTAGTAGTAGGACCTGCAGTATTAGGACATGCATCCTGTCTAGTGACTGTCTCAGTATTAGGACCTGCATCCTGTCTAGTGAATGTCTCAGTAGTAGGACCTGCAGTATTAGGACATGCATCCTGTCTAGTGAATGTGTAGTAGGACCTGTATTAGGACATGCATCCTGTCTAGTGAATGTCTCAGAGTAGGACCTGCAGTATTAGGACATGCATCCTGTCTAGTGAATGTCTCAGTAGTAGGACCTGCAGTATTAGGACATGCATCCTGTCTAGTGAATGTCTCAGTATTAGGACCTGCAGTATTAGGACATGCATCCTGTCCTGTCCTACTACTGAGACAATCTCAGTAGCAGGACCTGCAGTATTAGGACATGCATCCTGTCTAGTGAATGTCTCAGTATTAGGACATGCATCCTGTCTAGTGAATGTCTCAGTAGTAGGACCTGCAGTATTAGGACATGCATCCTGTCTAGTGAATGTCTCAGTAGTAGGACCTGCAGTATTAGGACATGCATCCTGTCTAGTGAATGTCTCAGTAGTAGGACCTGCAGTATTAGGACATGCATCCTGTCTAGTGAATGTCTCAGTAGTAGGACCTGCAGTATTAGGACATGCATCCTGTCTAGTGAATGTCTCAGTAGTAGGACCTGCAGTATTAGGACATGCATCCTGTCTAGTGAATGTCTCAGTATTAGGACATGCATCCTGTCTAGTGAATGTCTCAGTAGTAGGACCTGCAGTATTAGGACATGCATCCTGTCTAGTGAATGTCTCAGTAGTAGGACCTGCAGTATTAGGACATGCATCCTGTCTAGTGAATGTCTCAGTAGTAGGACCTGCAGTATTAGGACATGCATCCTGTCTAGTGAATGTCTCAGTATTAGGACATGCATCCTGTCTAGTGAATGTCTCAGTAGTAGGACCTGCAGTATTAGGACATGCATCCTGTCTAGTGAATGTCTCAGTAGTAGGACCTGCAGTATTAGGACATGCATCCTGTCTAGTGAATGTCTCAGTATTAGGACCTGCAGTATTAGGACATGCATCCTGTCTAGTGAATGTCTGAATATTAGGACCTGCAGTATTAGGACATGCATCCTGTCTAGTGAATGTCTCAGTATTAGGACCTGCAGTATTAGGACATGCATCCTGCCTAGTGAATGTCTCAGTAGTTGGACCTGCAGTATTAGGACATGCATCCTGTCTAGTGAATGTCTCAGTAGTAGGACCTGCAGTATTAGGACATGCATCCTGTCTAGTGAATGTCTCAGTATTAGGACATGCATCCTGTCTAGTGAATGTCTCAGTAGTAGGACCTGCAGTATTAGGACATGCATCCTGTCTAGTGAATGTCTCAGTAGTAGGACCTGCAGTATTAGGACATGCATCCTGTCTAGTGAATGTCTCAGTAGTAGGACCTGCAGTATTAGGACATGCATCCTGTCTAGTGAATGTCTCAGTAGTAGGACCTGCAGTATTAGGACATGCATCCTGTCTAGTGAATGTCTCTCAGTAGTAGGACCTGCAGTATTAGGACATGCATCCTGTCTAGTGAATGTCTCAGTATTAGGACATGCATCCTGTCTAGTGAATGTCTCAGTAGTAGGACCTGCAGTATTAGGACATGCATCCTGTCTAGTGAATGTCTCAGTAGTAGGACCTGCAGTATTAGGACATGCATCCTGTCTAGTGAATGTCTCAGTATTAGGACCTGCAGTATTAGGACATGCATCCTGTCTAGTGAATGTCTCAGTAGTAGGACCTGCAGTATTAGGACATGCATCCTGTCTAATGAATGTCTCAGTAGTAGGACCTGCATCCTGTCTAGTGAATGTCTCAGTAGTAGGACCTGCAGTATTAGGACATGCATCCTGTCTAGTGAATGTCTCAGTAGTAGGACCTGCAGTATTAGGACATGCATCCTGTCTAGTGACTGTCTCAGTATTAGGACCTGCATCCTGTCTAGTGAATGTCTCAGTAGTAGGACCTGCAGTATTAGGACATGCATCCTGTCTAGTGAATGTCTCAGTAGTAGGACCTGCAGTATTAGGACATGCATCCTGTCTAGTGAATGTCTCAGTAGTAGGACCTGCAGTATTAGGACATGCATCCTGTCTAGTGAATGTCTCAGTATTAGGACCTGCAGTATTAGGACATGCATCCTGTCTGTCCTAATGAGACAATCTCAGTAGCAGGACCTGCAGTATTAGGACATGCATCCTGTCTAGTGAATGTCTCAGTATTAGGACATGCATCCTGTCTAGTGAATGTCTCAGTAGTAGGACCTGCAGTATTAGGACATGCATCCTGTCTAGTGAATGTCTCAGTAGTAGGACCTGCAGTATTAGGACATGCATCCTGTCTAGTGAATGTCTCAGTAGTAGGACCTGCAGTATTAGGACATGCATCCTGTCTAGTGACTGTCTCAGTATTAGGACCTGCATCCTGTCTAGTGAATGTCTCAGTAGTAGGACCTGCAGTATTAGGACATGCATCCTGTCTAGTGAATGTCTCAGTAGTAGGACCTGCAGTATTAGGACATGCATCCTGTCTAGTGAATGTCTCAGTAGTAGGACCTGCAGTATTAGGACATGCATCCTGTCTAGTGAATGTCTCAGTAGTAGGACCTGCAGTATTAGGACATGCATCCTGTCTAGTGAATGTCTTAGTAGTAGGACCTGCAGTATTAGGACATGCATCCTGTCTAGGAATGTTTCAGTAGTAGGACCTGCATCCTGTCTAGTGAATGTCTCAGTAGTAGGACCTGCAGTATTAGGACATGCATCCTGTCTAGTGAATGTCTTAGTAGTAGGACCTGCAGTATTAGGACATGCATCCTGTCTAGTGAGTGACTGTCTCAGTATTAGGACATGCATCCTGTCTAGTGAATGTCTCAGTAGTAGGACCTGCAGTATTAGGACATGCATCCTGTCTAGTGAATGTCTCAGTATTAGGACCTGCAGTCCATGCATCCTGTCTAGTGAATGTCTCAGTAGTAGGACCTGCAGTATTAGGACATGCATCCTGTCTAGTGAATGTCTCAGTATTAGGACCTGCAGTATTAGGACATGCATCCTGTCTAGTGAATGTCTCAGTAGTAGGACCTGCAGTATTAGGACATGCATCCTGTCTAGTGAATGTCTCAGTAGTAGGACCTGCATCCTGTCTAGTGAATGTCTCAGTAGTAGGACCTGCAGTATTAGGACATGCATCCTGTCTAGTGAATGTCTTAGTAGTAGGACCTGCAGTATTAGGACATGCATCCTGTCTAGTGAATGTCTCAGTAGTATTAGGACATGCATCCTGTCTAGTGAATGTCTCAGTAGTAGGACCTGCAGTATTAGGACATGCATCCTGTCTAGTGAATGTCTCAGTAGTAGGACCTGCAGTATTAGGACATGCATCCTGTCTAGTGAATGTCTCAGTAGTAGGACCTGCAGTATTAGGACATGCATCCTGTCTAGTGAATGTCTCAGTAGTAGGACCTGCAGTATTAGGACATGCATCCTGTCTAGTGAATGTCTCAGTATTAGGACCTGCAGTATTAGGACATGCATCCTGTCTGTCCTACTACTGAGACAATCTCAGTAGTAGGACCTGCAGTATTAGGACATGCATCCTGTCTAGTGAATGTCTCAGTATTAGGACATGCATCCTGTCTAGTGAATGTCTCAGTAGTAGGACCTGCAGTATTAGGACATGCATCCTGTCTAGTGAATGTCTCAGTAGTAGGACCTGCAGTATTAGGACATGCATCCTGTCTAGTGAATGTCTCAGTAGTAGGACCTGCAGTATTAGGACATGCATCCTGTCTAGTGAATGTCTCAGTAGTAGGACCTGCAGTATTAGGACATGCATCCTGTCTAGTGAATGTCTCAGTATTAGGACCTGCAGTATTAGGACATGCATCCTGTCTAGTGAATGTCTCAGTAGTAGGACCTGCAGTATTAGGACATGCATCCTGTCTAGTGAATGTCTCAGTAGTAGGACCTGCAGTATTAGGACATGCATCCTGTCTAGTGAATGTCTTAGTAGTAGGACCTGCAGTATTAGGACATGCATCCTGTCTAGTGAATGTCTCAGTAGTAGGACCTGCATCCTGTCTAGTGAATGTCTCAGTAGTAGGACCTGCAGTATTAGGACATGCATCCTGTCTAGTGAATGTCTTAGTAGTAGGACCTGCAGTATTAGGACATGCATCCTGTCTAGTGACTGTCTCAGTATTAGGACCTGCATCCTGTCTAGTGAATGTCTCAGTAGTAGGACCTGCAGTATTAGGACATGCATCCTGTCTAGTGAATGTCTCAGTATTAGGACCTGCAGTATTAGGACATGCATCCTGTCTAGTGAATGTCTCAGTAGTAGGACCTGCAGTATTAGGACATGCATCCTGTCTAGTGAATGTCTCAGTATTAGGACCTGCAGTATTAGGACATGCATCCTGTCTAGTGAATGTCTCAGTAGTTGGACCTGCAGTATTAGGACATGCATCCTGTCTAGTGAATGTCTCAGTATTAGGACCTGCAGTATTAGGACATGCATCCTGTCCTGTCCTACTACTGAGACAATCTCAGTAGTAGGACCTGCAGTATTAGGACATGCATCCTGTCTAGTGAATGTCTCAGTATTAGGACATGCATCCTGTCTAGTGAATGTCTCAGTAGTAGGACCTGTATTGGACATGCATCCTGTCTAGAATGTCTCAGTAGTAGGACCTGCAGTATTAGGACATGCATCCTGTCTAGTGAATGTCTCAGTAGTAGGACCTGCAGTATTAGGACATGCATCCTGTCTAGTGAATGTCTCAGTAGTAGGACCTGCATCCTGTCTAGTGAATGTCTCAGTAGTAGGACCTGCATTATTAGGACATGCATCCTGTCTAGTGAATGTCTCAGTATTAGGACCTGCAGTATTAGGACATGCATCCTGCCTAGTGAATGTCTCAATATTAGGACATGCATCCTGTCTAGTGAATGTCTCAGTAGTAGGACCAGGAGTATTAGGACATGCATCCTGTCTAGTGAATGTCTCAGTAATAGGACCAGCAGTATTAGGACATGCATCCTGTCTAGTGAATGTCTTAGTAGTAGGACCTGCAGTATTAGGACCTGCATCCTGTCTAGTGACTGTCTCAGTATTAGGACCTGCATCCTGTCTAGTGAATGTCTCAGTAGTAGGACCTGCAGTATTAGGACATGCATCCTGTCTAGTGAATGTCTCAGTAGTAGGACCTGCAGTATTAGGACATGCATCCTGTCTAGTGAATGTCTTAGTAGTAGGACCTGCAGTATTAGGACATGGATCCTGTCTAGTGAATGTCTCAGTAGTAGGACCTGCAGTATTAGGACATGCATCCTGTCTAGTGACTGTCTCAGTATTAGGACCTGCATCCTGTCTAGTGAATGTCTCAGTAGTAGGACCTGCAGTATTAGGACATGCATCCTGTCTAGTGAATGTCTCAGTATTAGGACCTGCAGTATTAGGACATGCATCCTGTCTAGTGAATGTCTCAGTAGTAGGACCTGCAGTATTAGGACATGCATCCTGTCTAGTGAATGTCTGAATATTAGGACCTGCAGTATTAGGACATGCATCCTGTCTAGTGAATGTCTCAGTATTAGGACCTGCAGTATTAGGACATGCATCCTGTCTAGTGAATGTCTCAGTAGTAGGACCTGCAGTATTAGGACATGCATCCTGTCTAGTGAATGTCTCAGTATTAGGACCTGCAGTATTAGGACATGCATCCTGTCCTGTCCTACTACTGAGACAATCTCAGTAGTAGGACCTGCAGTATTAGGACATGCATCCTGTCTAGTGAATGTCTCAGTATTTGGACATGCATCCTGTCTAGTGAATGTCTCAGTAGTAGGACCTGCAGTATTAGGACATGCATCCTGTCTAGTGAATGTCTCAGTATTAGGACCTGCAGTATTAGGACATGCATCCTGTCTAGTGAATGTCTCAGTAGTAGGACCTGCAGTATTAGGACATGCATCCTGTCTAGTGAATGTCTGAATATTAGGACCTGCAGTATTAGGACATGCATCCTGTCTAGTGAATGTCTCAGTATTAGGACCTGCAGTATTAGGACATGCATCCTGTCTAGTGAATGTCTCAGTAGTAGGACCTGCAGTATTAGGACATGCATCCTGTCTAGTGAATGTCTCAGTATTAGGACCTGCAGTATTAGGACATGCATCCCTGTCCTACTACTGAGACAATCTCAGTAGTAGGACCTGCAGTATTAGGACATGCATCCTGTCTAGTGAATGTCTCAGTATTTGGACATGCATCCTGTCTAGTGAATGTCTCAGTAGTAGGACCTGCAGTATTAGGACATGCATCTTGTCTAGTGAATGTCTCAGTAGTAGGACCTGCAGTATTAGGACATGCATCCTGTCTAGTGAATGTCTCAGTAGTAGGACCTGCAGTATTAGGACATGCATCCTGTCTAGTGAATGTCTCAGTAGTAGGACCTGCAGTATTAGGACATGCATCCTGTCTAGTGAATGTCTCAGTATTAGGACCTGCAGTATTAGGACATGCATCCTGTCTAGTGAATGTCTCAGTAGTAGGACCTGCAGTATTAGGACATGCATCCTGTCTAGTGAATGTCTCAGTAGTAGGACCTGCAGTATTAGGACATGCATCCTGTCTAGTGAATGTCTTAGTAGTAGGACCTGCAGTATTAGGACATGCATCCTGTCTAGTGAATGTCTCAGTAGTAGGACCTGCATCCTGTCTAGTGAATGTCTCAGTAGTAGGACCTGCAGTATTAGGACATGCATCCTGTCTAGTGAATGTCTCAGTATTAGGACATGCATCCTGTCTAGTGAATGTCTCAGTAGTAGGACCTGCAGTATTAGGACATGCATCCTGTCTAGTGACTGTCTCAGTATTAGGACCTGCATCCTGTCTAGTGAATGTCTCAGTAGTAGGACCTGCAGTATTAGGACATGCATCCTGTCTAGTGAATGTCTCAGTATTAGGACCTGCAGTATTAGGACATGCATCCTGTCTAGTGAATGTCTCAGTAGTAGGACCTGCAGTATTAGGACATGCATCCTGTCTAGTGAATGTCTCAGTATTAGGACCTGCAGTATTAGGACATGCATCCTGCCTAGTGAATGTCTCAGTAGTTGGACCTGCAGTATTAGGACATGCATCCTGTCTAGTGAATGTCTCAGTATTAGGACCTGCAGTATTAGGACATGCATCCAGTCCTGTCTTACTACTGAGACAATCTCAGTAGTACGACCTGCAGTATTAGGACATGCATCCTGTCTAGTGAATGTCTCAGTATTAGGACATGCATCCTGTCTAGTGAATGTCTCAGTAGTAGGACCTGCAGTATTAGGACATGCATCCTGTCTAGTGAATGTCTCAGTAGTAGGACCTGCAGTATTAGGACATGCATCCTGTCTAGTGAATGTCTCAGTAGTAGGACCTGCAGTATTAGGACATGCATCCTGTCTAGTGAATGTCTCAGTAGTAGGACCTGCATCCTGTCTAGTGAATGTCTCAGTAGTAGGACCTGCATTATTAGGACATGCATCCTGTCTAGTGAATGTCTCAGTATTAGGACCTGCAGTATTAGGACATGCATCCTGCCTAGTGAATGTCTCAGTATTAGGACATGCATCCTGTCTAGTGAATGTCTCAGTAGTAGGACCAGGAGTATTAGGACATGCATCCTGTCTAGTGAATGTCTTAGTAGTAGGACCTGCAGTATTAGGACATGGATCCTGTCTAGTGAATGTCTCAGTAGTAGGACCTGCAGTATTAGGACATGCATCCTGTCTAGTGAATGTCTCAGTATTAGGACCTGCAGTATTAGGACATGCATCCTGTCCTGTCCTACTACTGAGACAATCTCAGTAGTAGGACCTGCAGTATTAGGACATGCATCCTGTCTAGTGAATGTCTCAGTATTTGGACATGCATCCTGTCTAGTGAATGTCTCAGTAGTAGGACCTGCAGTATTAGGACATGCATCCTGTCTAGTGAATGTCTCAGTATTAGGACCTGCAGTATTAGGACATGCATCCTGTCTAGTGAATGTCTCAGTAGTAGGACCTGCAGTATTAGGACATGCATCCTGTCTAGTGAATGTCTGAATATTAGGACCTGCAGTATTAGGACATGCATCCTGTCTAGTGAATGTCTCAGTATTAGGACCTGCAGTATTAGGACATGCATCCTGTCTAGTGAATGTCTCAGTAGTAGGACCTGCAGTATTAGGACATGCATCCTGTCTAGTGAATGTCTCAGTATTAGGACCTGCAGTATTAGGACATGCATCCTGTCCTGTCCTACTACTGAGACAATCTCAGTAGTAGGACCTGCAGTATTAGGACATGCATCCTGTCTAGTGAATGTCTCAGTATTTGGACATGCATCCTGTCTAGTGAATGTCTCAGTAGTAGGACCTGCAGTATTAGGACATGCATCCTGTCTAGTGAATGTCTCAGTAGTAGGACCTGCAGTATTAGGACATGCATCCTGTCTAGTGAATGTCTCAGTAGTAGGACCTGCAGTATTAGGACATGCATCCTGTCTAGTGAATGTCTCAGTAGTAGGACCTGCAGTATTAGGACATGCATCCTGTCTAGTGAATGTCTCAGTATTAGGACCTGCAGTATTAGGACATGCATCCTGTCTAGTGAATGTCTCAGTAGTAGGACCTGCAGTATTAGGACTTGCATCCTGTCTAGTGAATGTCTCAGTAGTAGGACCTGCAGTATTAGGACATGCATCCTGTCTAGTGAATGTCTTAGTAGTAGGACCTGCAGTATTAGGACATGCATCCTGTCTAGTGAATGTCTCAGTAGTAGGACCTGCATCCTGTCTAGTGAATGTCTCAGTAGTAGGACCTGCAGTATTAGGACATGCATCCTGTCTAGTGAATGTCTTAGTAGTAGGACCTGCAGTATTAGGACATGCATCCTGTCTAGTGACTGTCTCAGTATTAGGACCTGCATCCTGTCTAGTGAATGTCTGCAGTAGTAGGACCTGCAGTATTAGGACATGCATCCTGTCTAGTGAATGTCTCAGTATTAGGACCTGCAGTATTAGGACATGCATCCTGTCTAGTGAATGTCTCAGTAGTAGGACCTGCAGTATTAGGACATGCATCCTGTCTAGTGAATGTCTCAGTATTAGGACCTGCAGTATTAGGACATGCATCCTGCCTAGTGAATGTCTCAGTAGTTGGACCTGCAGTATTAGGACATGCATCCTGTCTAGTGAATGTCTCAGTATTAGGACCTGCAGTATTAGGACATGCATCCTGTCCTGTCCTACTACTGAGACAATCTCAGTAGTAGGACCTGCAGTATTAGGACATGCATCCTGTCTAGTGAATGTCTCAGTATTAGGACATGCATCCTGTCTAGTGAATGTCTCAGTAGTAGGACCTGCAGTATTAGGACATGCATCCTGTCTAGTGAATGTCTCAGTAGTAGGACCTGCAGTATTAGGACATGCATCCTGTCTAGTGAATGTCTCAGTAGTAGGACCTGCAGTATTAGGACATGCATCCTGTCTAGTGAATGTCTCAGTAGTAGGACCTGCATCCTGTCTAGTGAATGTCTCAGTAGTAGGACCTGCATTATTAGGACATGCATCCTGTCTAGTGAATGTCTCAGTATTAGGACCTGCAGTATTAGGACATGCATCCTGCCTAGTGAATGTCTCAGTATTAGGACATGCATCCTGTCTAGTGAATGTCTCAGTAGTAGGACCTGGAGTATTAGGACATGCATCCTGTCTAGTGAATGTCTTAGTAGTAGGACCTGCAGTATTAGGACATGGATCCTGTCTAGTGAATGTCTCAGTAGTAGGACCTGCAGTATTAGGACATGCATCCTGTCTAGTGAATGTCTCAGTAGTAGGACCTGCAGTATTAGGACATGCATCCTGTCTAGTGAATGTCTCAGTAGTAGGACCTGCAGTATTAGGACATGCATCCTGTCTAGTGAATGTCTGAATATTAGGACCTGCAGTATTAGGACATGCATCCTGTCTAGTGAATGTCTCAGTATTAGGACCTGCAGTATTAGGACATGCATCCTGCCTAGTGAATGTCTCAGTAGTAGGACCTGCAGTATTAGGACATGCATCCTGTCTAGTGAATGTCTCAGTATTAGGACCTGCAGTATTAGGACATGCATCCTGTCCTGTCCTACTACTGAGACAATCTCAGTAGTAGGACCTGCAGTATTAGGACATGCATCCTGTCTAGTGAATGTCTCAGTATTAGGACATGCATCCTGTCTAGTGAATGTCTCAGTAGTAGAACCTGCAGTATTATGACATGCATCCTGTCTAGTGAATGTCTCAGTAGTAGGACCTGCAGTATTAGGACATGCATCCGGTCTAGTGAATGTCTCAGTAGTAGGACCTGCAGTATTAGGACATGCATCCTGTCTAGTGAATGTCTCAGTAGTAGGACCTGCAGTATTAGGACATGCATCCTGTCTAGTGAATGTCTCAGTAGTAGGACCTGCAGTATTAGGACCTGCATCCTGTCTAGTGAATGTCTCAGTAGTAGGACCTGCATCCTGTCTAGTGAATGTCTCAGTAGTAGGACCTGCAGTATTAGGACATGCATCCTGTCTAGTGAATGTCTCAGTAGTAGGACCTGCAGTATTAGGACATGCATCCTGTCTAGTGAATGTCTCAGTAGTAGGACCTGCAGTATTAGGACATGCATCCTGTCTAGTGAATGTCTCAGTAGTAGGACCTGCAGTATTAGGACATGCATCCTGTCTAGTGAATGTCTCAGTAGTAGGACCTGCAGTATTAGGACATGCATCCTGTCTAGTGACTGTCTCAGTATTAGGACCTGCATCCTGTCTAGTGAATGTCTCAGTAGTAGGACCTGCAGTATTAGGACATGCATCCTGTCTAGTGAATGTCTCAGTATTAGGACCTGCAGTATTAGGACATGCATCCTGTCTAGTGAATGTCTCAGTAGTAGGACCTGCAGTATTAGGACATGCATCCTGTCTAGTGAATGTCTGAATATTAGGACCTGCAGTATTAGGACATGCATCCTGTCTAGTGAATGTCTCAGTATTAGGACCTGCAGTATTAGGACATGCATCCTGCCTAGTGAATGTCTCAGTAGTAGGACCTGCAGTATTAGGACATGCATCCTGTCTAGTGAATGTCTCAGTATTAGGACCTGCAGTATTAGGACATGCATCCTGTCTAGTGAATCTCAGTAGTAGGACCTGCAGTATTAGGACATGCATCCTGTCTAGTGAATGTCTCAGTAGTAGAACCTGCAGTATTATGACATGCATCCTGTCTAGTGAATGTCTCAGTAGTAGGACCTGCAGTATTAGGACATGCATCCGGTCTAGTGAATGTCTCAGTAGTAGGACCTGCAGTATTAGGACATGCATCCTGTCTAGTGAATGTCTCAGTAGTAGGACCTGCATCCTGTCTAGTGAATGTCTCAGTAGTAGGACCTGCAGTATTAGGACATGCATCCTGTCTAGTGAATGTCTCAGTAGTAGGACCTGCAGTATTAGGACATGCATCCTGTCTAGTGAATGTCTCAGTATTAGGGCCTGCAGTATTAGGACATGCATCCTGTCTAGTGAATGTCTCAGTAGTAGGACCTGCAGTATTAGGACATGCATCCTGTCTAGTGAATGTCTCAGTAGTAGGACCTGCAGTAGTAGGACATGCATCCTGTCTAGTGAATGTCTCAGTAGTAGGGCCTGCAGTATTAGGACATGCATCCTGTCTAGTGAATGTCTGAATATTAGGACCTGCAGTATTAGGACATGCATCCTGTCTAGTGAATGTCTCAGTGTTAGGACCTGCAGTATTAGGACATGCATCCTGTCTAGTGAATGTCTCAGTAGTAGGACCTGCAGTATTAGGACATGCATCCGGTCTAGTGAATGTCTCAGTAGTAGGACCTGCAGTATTAGGACATGCATCCTGTCTAGTGAATGTCTCAGTAGTAGGACCTGCAGTATTAGGACATGCATCCTGTCTAGTGAATGTCTTAGTAGTAGGACCTGCAGTATTAGGACCTGCATCCTGTCTAGTGACTGTCTTAGTAGTAGGACCTGCAGTATTAGGACATGCATCCTGTCTAGTGACTGTCTCAGTATTAGGACCTGCATCCTGTCTAGTGAATGTCTCAGTAGTAGGACCTGCAGTATTAGGACATGCATCCTGTCTAGTGAATGTCTCAGTATTAGGACCTGCAGTATTAGGACATGCATCCTGTCTAGTGAATGTCTCAGTAGTAGGGCCTGCAGTATTAGGACATGCATCCTGTCTAGTGAATGTCTGAATATTAGGACCTGCAGTATTAGGACATGCATCCTGTCTAGTGAATGTCTCAGTGTTAGGACCTGCAGTATTAGGACATGCATCCTGTCTAGTTAATGTCTCAGTAGTAGGACCTGCAGTATTAGGACATGCATCCGGTCTAGTGAATGTCTCAGTAGTAGGACCTGCAGTATTAGGACATGCATCCGGTCTAGTGAATGTCTCAGTAGTAGGACCTGCAGTATTAGGACATGCATCCTGTCTAGTGAATGTCTCAGTAGTAGGACCTGCAGTATTAGGACATGCATCCTGTCTAGTGACTGTCTCAGTATTAGGACCTGCATCCTGTCTAGTGAATGTCTCAGTAGTAGGACCTGCAGTATTAGGACATGCATCCTGTCTAGTGAATGTCTCAGTAGTAGGACCTGCAGTATTAGGACATGCATCCTGTCTAGTGAATGTCTCAGTAGTAGGACCTGCAGTATTAGGACATGCATCCTGTCTAGTGCGTTGGCGTGTGATCGACCGAGAGAGAACGAGTAAATCACGATGCTCATTTGAATATTGTTATTCATTGTTTATTTATTCCTCGCCTTATTATTTTTTAATTACATTTTTCTGTTTGTATTGTTTTTTTCTTTTTCTTTCTCTCTGCCAGGAAGCATTTCACTGTTAATCTACACCTGTTGTTGGTAAAGGGCCCGTGTTTCACTGTTAATCTACACCTGTTGTTTATGACCAGTCAGGAAGCATTTCACTGTTAATCTACACCTGTTGTTTATGACCAGTCAGGAAGCATTTCACTGTTAGTCTACACCTGTTGTTGGTAAAGGACCCCGTCAGGAAGCATTTCACTGTTAATCTACACCTGTTGTTTATGACCAGTCAGGAAGCATTTCACTGTTAATCTACACCTGTTGTTTATGACCAGTCAGGAAGCATTTCACTGTTAGTCTACACCTGTTGTTGGTAAAGGAAGCATTTCACTGTTAATCTACACCTGTTGTTGGTAAAGGGCCCGTCAGGAAGCATTTCACTGTTAATCTACACCTGTTGTTGGTAAAGGGCCCGTCAGGAAGCATTTCACTGTTAATCTACACCTGTTGTTTATGACCAGTCAGGAAGCATTTCACTGTTAGTCTACACCTGTTGTTGGTAAAGGGCCCGTCAGGAAGCATTTCACTGTTAATCTACACCTGTTGTTGGTAAAGGGCCCCGTCAGGAAGCATTTCACTGTTAATCTACACCTGTTGTTTATGACCAGTCAGGAAGCATTTCACTGTTAATCTACACCTGTTGTTTATTTCACTGTTAGTCTACACCTGTTGTTGGTAAAGGACCCCGTCAGGAAGCATTTCACTGTTAATCTACACCTGTTGTTTATGACCAGTCAGGAAGCATTTCACTGTTAGTCTACACCTGTTGTTTATGACCAGTCAGGAAGCATTTCACTGTTAGTCTACACCTGTTGTTGGTAAAGGAAGCATTTCACTGTTAATCTACACCTGTTGTTGGTAAAGGGCCCGTCAGGAAGCATTTCACTGTTAATCTACACCTGTTGTTGGTAAAGGGCCCGTCAGGAAGCATTTCACTGTTAATCTACACCTGTTGTTTATGACCAGTCAGGAAGCATTTCACTGTTAGTTTACACCTGTTGTTGGTAAAGGGCCCGTCAGGAAGCATTTCACTGTTAATCTACACCTGTTGTTGGTAAAGGGCCCCGTCAGGAAGCATTTCACTGTTAATCTACACCTGTTGTTGGTAAAGGGCCCCGTCAGGAAGCATTTCACTGTTAATCTACACCTGTTGTTGGTAAAGGGCCCGTCAGGAAGCATTTCACTGTTAATCTACACCTGTTGTTGGTAAAGGCCCGTCAGGAAGCATTTCACTGTTAATCTACACCTGTTGTTTATGACCAGTCAGGAAGCATTTCACTGTTAATCTACACCTGTTGTTGGTAAAGGGCCCGTCAGGAAGCATTTCACTGTTAATCTACACCTGTTGTTTATGACCAGTCAGGAAGCATTTCACTGTTAGTCTACACCTGTTGTTGGTAAAGGGCCCCGTCAGGAAGCATTTCACTGTTAATCTACACCTGTTGTTGGTAAAGGGCCCCGTCAGGAAGCATTTCACTGTTAATCTACACCTGTTGTTGGTAAAGGGCCCGTCAGGAAGCATTTCACTGTTAATCTACACCTGTTGTTGGTAAAGGGCCCGTCAGGAAGCATTTCACTGTTAATCTACACCTGTTGTTTATGACCAGTCAGGAAGCATTTCACTGTTAATCTACACCTGTTGTTTATTACCAGTCAGGAAGCATTTCACTGTTAGTCTACACCTGTTGTTTATGACCAGTCAGGAAGCATTTCACTGTTAGTCTACACCTGTTGTTGGTAAAGGGCCCCGTCAGGAAGCATTTCACTGTTAATCTACACCTGTTGTTGGTAAAGGGCCCCGTCAGGAAGCATTTCACTGTTAATCTACACCTGTTGTTGGTAAAGGAAGCATTTCACTGTTAATCTACACCTGTTGTTGGTAAAGGGCCCCGTCAGGAAGCATTTCACTGTTAGTCTACACCTGTTGTTGGTAAAGGACCCCGTCAGGAAGCATTTCACTGTTAATCTACACCTGTTGTTGGTAAAGGCCCCGTCAGGAAGCATTTCACTGTTAATCTACACCTGTTGTTTATGACCAGTCAGGAAGCATTTCACTGTTAATCTACACCTGTTGTTTATGACCAGTCAGGAAGCATTTCACTGTTAATCTACACCTGTTGTTTATGACCAGTCAGGAAGCATTTCACTGTTAGTCTACACCTGTTGTTGGTAAAGGGCCCGTCAGGAAGCATTTCACTGTTAATCTACACCTGTTGTTGGTAAAGGGCCCCGTCAGGAAGCATTTCACTGTTAATCTACACCTGTTGTTGGTAAAGGGCCCCGTCAGGAAGCATTTCACTGTTAATCTACACCTGTTGTTTATGACCAGTCAGGAAGCATTTCACTGTTAGTCTACACCTGTTGTTGGTAAAGGGCCCCGTCAGGAAGCATTTCACTGTTAATCTACACCTGTTGTTGGTAAAGGGCCCCGTCAGGAAGCATTTCACTGTTAATCTACACCTGTTGTTTATGACCAGTCAGGAAGCATTTCACTGTTAATCTACACCTGTTGTTTATGACCAGTCAGGAAGCATTTCACTGTTAATCTACACCTGTTGTTGGTAAAGGACCCCGTCAGGAAGCATTTCACTGTTAATCTACACCTGTTGTTGGTAAAGGCCCCGTCAGGAAGCATTTCACTGTTAATCTACACCTGTTGTTGGTAAAGGGCCCCGTCAGGAAGCATTTCACTGTTAATCTACACCTGTTGTTGGTAAAGGGCCCCGTCAGGAAGCATTTCACTGTTAATCTACACCTGTTGTTGGTAAAGGGCCCCGTCAGGAAGCATTTCACTGTTAATCTACACCTGTTGTTGGTAAAGGCCCGTCAGGAAGCATTTCACTGTTAATCTACACCTGTTGTTGGTAAAGGGCCCGTCAGGAAGCATTTCACTGTTAATCTACACCTGTTGTTGGTAAAGGCCCCGTCAGGAAGCATTTCACTGTTAATCTACACCTGTTGTTGGTAAAGGCCCCGTCAGGAAGCATTTCACTGTTAATCTACACCTGTTGTTGGTAAAGGGCCCGTCAGGAAGCATTTCACTGTTAGTCTACACCTGTTGTTGGTAAAGGGCCCGTCAGGAAGCATTTCACTGTTAGTCTACACCTGTTGTTGGTAACCCGTGGAAGCATTTCACTTTAATCTACACCTGTTGTTGGTAAAGGGCCCGTGTTTCACTGTTAGTCTACACCTGTTGTTGGTAAAGGGCCCGTCAGGAAGCATTTCACTGTTAATCTACACCTGTTGTTGGTAAAGGCCCCGTCAGGAAGCATTTCACTGTTAATCTACACCTGTTGTTGGTAAAGGCCCCGTCAGGAAGCATTTCACTGTTAGTCTACACCTGTTGTTGGTAAAGGAAGCATTTCACTGTTAATCTACACCTGTTGTTGGTAAAGGGCCCGTCAGGAAGCATTTCACTGTTAGTCTACACCTGTTGTTGGTAAAGGGCCCGTCAGGAAGCATTTCACTGTTAATCTACACCTGTTGTTTATGACCAGTCAGGAAGCATTTCACTGTTAGTCTACACCTGTTGTTGGTAAAGGGCCCGTCAGGAAGCATTTCACTGTTATTTGTTGTTTATGACCAGTGTTAATCTACACCTGTTGTTGGTAAAGGGCCCCGTCAGGAAGCATTTCACTGTTAATCTACACCTGTTGTTGGAAGCATTTCACTGTTAAAGGGCCCCGTCAGGAAGCATTTCACTGTTAATCTACACCTGTTGTTGGTAAAGGGCCCCGTCAGGAAGCATTTCACTGTTAATCTACACCTGTTGTTTATGAAGGCCAGTCAGGAAGCATTTCACTGTTAGTCTACACCTGTTGTTGGTAAAGGGCCCCGTCAGGAAGCATTTCACTGTTAATCTACACCTGTTGTTGGTAAAGGGCCCGTCAGGAAGCATTTCACTGTTAATCTACACCTGTTGTTTATGACCAGTCAGGAAGCATTTCACTGTTAATCTACACCTGTTGTTTAATCAGGAAGCATTTCACTGTTAATCTACACCTGTTGTTGGTAAAGGGCCCCGTCAGGAAGCATTTCACTGTTAATCTACACCTGTTGTTGGTAAAAGGCCCCGTCAGGAAGCATTTCACTGTTAATCTACACCTGTTGTTGGTAAAGGCCCCGTCTTTCACTGTTAATCTACACCTGTTGTTGGTAAAGGGCCCCGTCAGGAAGCATTTCACTGTTAATCTACACCTGTTGTTGGTAAAGGGCCCCGTCAGGAAGCATTTCACTGTTAATCTACACCTGTTGTTGGTAAAGGGCCCGTCAGGAAGCATTTCACTGTTAATCTACACCTGTTGTTGGTAAAGGGCCCCGTCAGGAAGCATTTCACTGTTAATCTACACCTGTTGTTGGTAAAGGGCCCGTCAGGAAGCATTTCACTGTTAGTCTACACCTGTTGTTGGTAAAGGCCCCGTCAGGAAGCATTTCACTGTTAATCTACACCTGTTGTTGGTAAAGGGCCCGTCAGGAAGCATTTCACTGTTAGTCTACACCTGTTGTTGGTAAAGGGCCCGTCAGGAAGCATTTCACTGTTAGTCTACACCTGTTGTTGGTAAAGGGCCCATCTTTCACTGTTAGTCTACACCTGTTGTTGGTAAAGGGCCCGTCAGGAATCATTTCACTGTTAGTCTACACCTGTTGTTGGTAAAGGGCCCGTCAGGAAGCATTTCACTGTTAATCTACACCTGTTGTTGGTAAAGGCCCCGTCAGGAAGCATTTCACTGTTAATCTACACCTGTTGTTGGTAAAGGCCCCGTCAGGAAGATTTCACTGTTAGTCTACCCTGTTGTTGGTAAAGGAAGCATTTCACTGTTAATCTACACCTGGAAAGGGCCCGTCATTTCACTGTTAATCTACACCTGTTGTTGGTGACCAGTCAGGAAGGTTAGTCTACACCTGTTGTTGGTAAAGGGCCCGTCAGGAAGCATTTCACTGTTAATCTACACCTGTTGTTTATGACCAGTCAGGAAGCATTTCACTGTTAGTCTACACCTGTTGTTGGTAAAGGGCCCCGTCTGGAAGCATTTCACTGTTAATCTACACATTTCACTGTTAGTCTACACCTGTTGTTGGTAAAGGGCCCGCCAGGAAGCATTTCACTGTTAATCTACACCTGTTGGTAAAGGGCCCGTCAGGAAGCATTTCACTGTTAATCTACACCTGTTGTTTATGACCAGTCAGGAAGCATTTCACTGTTAATCTACACCTGTTGTTTATTACCAGTCAGGAAGCATTTCACTGTTAGTCTACACCTGTTGTTTATGACCAGTCAGGAAGCATTTCACTGTTAGTCTACACCTGTTGTTGGTAAAGGGCCCCGTCAGGAAGCATTTCACTGTTAATCTACACCTGTTGTTGGTAAAGGGCATTTCACTGTTAATCTACACCTGTTGTTGGTAAGCATTTCACTGTTAATCTACACCTGTTGTTGGTAAAGGGCCCCGTCAGGAAGCATTTCACTGTTAATCTACACCTGTTGTTGGTAAAGGACCCCGTCAGGAAGCATTTCACTGTTAATCTACACCTGTTGTTGGTAAAGGGCCCCGTCAGGAAGCATTTCACTGTTAATCTACACCTGTTGTTTATGACAAGTCAGGAAGCATTTCACTGTTAATCTACACCTGTTGTTTATGACCAGTTAGGAAGGTTAATCCACCTGTCCAGTCAGGAAGCATTTCACTGTTAGTCTACACCTGTTGTTGGTAAAGGGCCCGTCAGGAAGCATTTCACTGTTAATCTACACCTGTTGTTGGTAAAGGGCCCCGTCAGGAAGCATTTCACTGTTAATCTACACCTGTTGTTGGTAAAGGCCCCGTCAGGAAGCATTTCACTGTTAATCTACACCTGTTGTTTATGACCAGTCAGGAAGCATTTCACTGTTAGTCTACACCTGTCCCCGCCAGGAAGCATTTCACTGTTAATCTACACCTGTTGTTGGTAAAGGGCCCGTCAGGAAGCATTTCACTGTTAATCTACACCTGTTGTTTATGACCAGTCAGGAAGCATTTCACTGTTAATCTACACCTGTTGTTTATGACCAGTCAGGAAGCATTTCACTGTTAATCTACACCTGTTGTTGGTAAAGGACCCCGTCAGGAAGCATTTCACTGTTAGTCTACACCTGTTGTTGGTAAAAGGCCCCGTCAGGAAGCATTTCACTGTTAATCTACACCTGTTGTTGGTAAAGGGCCCCGTCAGGAAGCATTTCACTGTTAATCTACACCTGTTGTTGGTAAAGGGCCCCGTCAGGAAGCATTTCACTGTTAATCTACACCTGTTGTTGGTAAAGGGCCCCGTCAGGAAGCATTTCACTGTTAATCTACACCTGTTGTTGGTAAAGGGCCCGTCAGGAAGCATTTCACTGTTAATCTATTTCCCCGTAGAAGCATTTCACTGTTAATCTACACCTGTTGTTGGTAAAGGGCCCCGTCAGGCATTTCACTGTTAGTCTACACCTTTGTTGGTAAAGGCCCCGTCAGGAAGCATTTCACTGTTAATCTACACCTGTTGTTGGTAAAGGGCCCGTCAGGAAGCATTTCACTGTTAGTCTACACCTGTTGTTGGTAAAGGGCCCGTCAGGAAGCATTTCACTGTTAGTCTACACCTGTTGTTTAAAGGGCCCGGGATCATTTCACCAGTTAGTCTACACCTGAAAAGGGCCCGTCAGCATTTCACTGTTAGTCTACACCTGTTGTTGGTAAAGGGCCCGTCAGGAAGCATTTCACTGTTAATCTACACCTGTTGTTGGTAAAGGCCCCGTCAGGAAGCATTTCACTGTTAATCTACACCTGTTGTTGGTAAAGGCCCCGGGTTAGTCCCCTGTTGTTGGTAGGAAGCATTTCACTGTTAATCTACACCTGTTGTTGGTAAAGGGCCCGTCACCTGTTGTTGGTAAAGGGCCCGTCATTTCACTGTTAATCTACACCTGTTGTTTATGACCAGTCAGGAAGCATTTCACTGTTAGTCTACACCTGTTGTTGGTAAAGGGCCCGTCAGGAAGCATTTCACTGTTAATCTACACCTGTTGTTTATGACCAGTCAGGAAGCATTTCACTGTTAATCTACACCTGTTGTTGGTAAAGGGCCCGTCAGGAAGCATTTCACTGTTAATCTACACCTGTTGTTGGTAAAGGGCCCCGTCAGGAAGCATTTCACTGTTAATCTACACCTGTTGTTGGTAAAGGGCCCCGTCAGGAAGCATTTCACTGTTAATCTACACCTGTTGTTGGTAAAGGGCCCCGTCAGGAAGCATTTCACTGTTAATCTACACCTGTTGTTTATGACCAGTCAGGAAGCATTTCACTGTTAGTCTACACCTGTTGTTGGTAAAGGGCCCCGTCAGGAAGCATTTCAGTTAATCTACACCTGTTGTTGGTAAAGGGCCCCCCAGGAAGCATTTCACTGTTAATCTACACCTGTTGTTTATGACCAGTCAGGAAGCATTTCACTGTTAATCTACACCTGTTGTTTATGAGGAAGCATTTCACTGTTAATCCACCTGTTGTTGGTAAAGGACCAGTCAGGAAGCATTTCACTGTTAGTCTACACCTGTTGTTTAAAAGACCAGTCAGGAAGCATTTCACTGTTAATCTACACCTGTTGTTGGTAAATAATCCCCGTCAGGAAGCATTTCACTGTTAATCTACACCTGTTGTTGGTAAAGGCCCCGTCAGGAAGCATTTCACTGTTAATCTACACCTGTTGTTGGTAAAGGGCCAGTCAGGAAGCATTTCACTGTTAATCTACACCTGTTGTTGGTAAAGGGCCCCAGGTTAATCTACACCTGCATTTCACTGTTAATCTACACCTGTTGTTGGTAAAGGGTCCCAGTCAGGAAGCATTTCACTGTTAATCTACACCTGTTGTTGGTAAAGGGCCCGTTTCACTGTTAATCTACACCTGTTGTTGGTAAAGGGCCCGTCAGGAAGCATTTCACTGTTAACACCTGTTGTTGGTAAAGGCCAGGAAGCATTTCACTGTTAATCTACACCTGTTGTTGGTAAAGGCCCCAGAAGACATTTCACTGTTAATCTACACCTGTTGTTGTAAGCCCGTCAGAAGCATTTCACTGTTAATCTACACCTGTTGTTGGTAAAGGCCCCGTTCTATAATCAGGAAGCATTTCACTGTTAATCTACACCTGTTGTTGGTAAAGGCCCCGTCAGGAAGCATTTCACTGTTAATCTACACCTGTTGTTGGTAAAGGAAGCATTTCACTGTTAATCTACACCTGTTGTTGGTAAAGGGCCCGTCAGGAAGCATTTCACTGTTAATCTACACCTCTTGTTTACGACACATGTAATACATACAATTGGATTTGAATTTCCTGTGGTGCAGGAACATTTTCTGCCAAAACAGAGTGATCAAATTAAGATATTACATACGTAGTTTATAGTTTTAAATTGTATTAGAGAAGAATCCCCTCCTTTTTGGCTTCAGGTGAGAAAGCAGCAGTGACTTAACAATGTCATAGCCAGGCAGGTAGGCTACACCTACAGATGTAGGATCTTCATTTGAGCCAGTTTGCTACAACAGGAAATTATCCTGCATCAACAGGAAATGTGAGTTATTATATGGATTATAATTAATGGAAAAGTTTTGTAGGGATTGATACGTTTTTTGTCAGAGCAAATCAAGTCTGACATTCAAAGTGGAAATTACCAACTTTAGGAACCTCAGCAACAAAAGAGTGATCAAAGTAAGATCCTACATCTGTAGGCTGGCATGATTCTGGAGTAAAATGTCAAGATGTCTTTAGGTTGTTCCTATCTCTGCATCTTTATGGACCTAGCAAATATCTAAATGGCAAGACAAATGAATTAACTTTCTCCAAGAAAGTGCTTAGTCAGAGGGTTCATCTGACATCTCTCATTAATCCAGTCTACCTCACTAGGTGGAAGTCGAACAGGTTCCCGGCTTATGCCGCACAAAACATGTAAAGCTGAAAGCAACAAGAGAACATGGCACTCCTTTTGTCATCTAAATGAAAAAAGTCTGTATTAGATTGGTTTACCACACTGCTTTATTAAGATGTGTTATTTTTACACCTTGAACCACGTGATGATCAACAGAAGCTGTCAGTGTCCCAACAGCAGTGATGTGAGTGGACAGGCAGACAACACCAGACCACCACCAGGGACCATGCTCCTCTATGGACCTTCAGCCCTAGGGAGGGATGGAGGGAGGGAGGGAGGGAGGGAGGGAGGGAGGGATGGGGAGGGGAGGGAGGGAGGGAGGGAGGGAGGGACCTCTGAGGGAGGAGGGAGGGAGGGAGGGAGGGGGGAGGGCTGGAGGGAGGGAGGGAGGGAGGGAGGGATGGGATGGGATGGGATGGAGGAGGGAGGGAGGGAGGGATGGGATGGAGGGAGGGAGGGAGGGAGGGAGGGAGGGAGGGAGGAGGGAGGGAGGGAGGGAGGGATGGGAGGAGGGAGGGAGGGAGGGAGGGAGGGAGGGAGGGAGGGAGGGAGGGGGGAGGGAGAGGGAGGGAGGGAGGGAGGGAGAGAGAGGGGAGAGAGAGGGAGGGAGAGAGAGAGAGAGAGAGAGAGAGAGAGAGAGAGAGAGAGAGAGAGAGAGAGAGAGAGATTCAGGGGATGTTTAACCTCCTTCACTGGATGTCTCGTTCTTGTCCAATGCCACGAGCTCTGCTTCCTTCCATTCCTCCATCTGTCCATCTGTCCAGCCTGGCTGGGCACTGAGTGGGCTTCAGAGGGGTTGAGGAGGACAGGAGGGCAGCTGGTTTGGGCCTTGGCCTGGGGGTACAGGGAAGAGATGTCACTACCACTCATACTGAAGCGGGCTGCCCTCAGAGACAGTGCAATAAGTGTGTGTGTGTGTGTGTGTGTGTGTGTGTGTGTGTGTGTGTGTGTGTGTGTGTGTGTGTGTGTGTGTGTGTGTGTGTGTGTGCGCACTTAGCTGAATTAGTTGAATGGAAACAGCCTTAGGGCTGGAGGACGCAACTTCTCTGCTGCTGCCGTTGCTTTATTACATGAAGAGATGGAAGGATGAAGGGAAAGGGGGAGAGATGTGGGGAAGGAAGGGTTGAGGAAGGGAAAGAGGAGGTAGGGGAGGTACGGGAGGTACGGGAGTAGGGGTGGAGAGAGGGAGGTGGCAGGAGGGAGGGCTAGAAGGAAGGGAGAGAGGTAAAACAGACAGAGGGAAGGACGAGAGATAGGGGAGGAGGGACAGGGGAGGAAGGAGGTAGAGATAGGGGAGGAAGGACAGGGGAGGAGGGAGGTAGAGATAGGGGAGGAGGGAGGTAGAGATAGGGGAGGAATGACAGGGGAGGAGGGAGGTAGAGATAGGGGAGGAATGACAGGGGAGGAGGGAGGTAGAATAGGGGAGGAAGGACAGGGGAGGAGGGAGGTAGAGATAGGGGAGGAAGGACAGGGGAGGAGGGAGGTAGAGATAGGGAGGAGAGAGATAGAGATAGGGAGGAATGACAGGGGAGGAGGGAGGTAGAGATAGGGGAGAATAGGGGAGGAGGGAGGTAGAGATAGGGGAGGAAGGACAGGGGAGGAGGGAGGTAGAGATAGGGGAGGAGGGAGGTAGAGATAGGGGAGGAGAGAGGTAGAGATAGGGAGGAGGGAGGTAGAGATAGGGGAGGAAGGAGGTAGAGGTAGGGGAGGAGGGAGGAAGAGATAGGGGAGGAGGGAGGTAGAGATAGGGGAGGAGGGAGGTAGGGGAGGAGGGGAGGAAGGATAGGGGAGGAGGGAGGTAGAGATAGGGGAGGAAGGACAGGTGAGGAGGGAGGTAGAGATAGGGGAGGAGAGAGGTAGAGATAGGGGAGGAGAGAAGAGATAGGGGAGGAGAGGGAGGTAGAGATAGGGGAGGGAGGTAGAGAGGGGAGGAGAGAGGTAGAATAGGGGAGGAAGGACAAGGGGAGGAGGGAGGTAGAGATAGGGGAGGAGAGAGGTAGAGATAGGGGAGGAATGACAGGGGAGGAGGGAGGTAGAGATAGGGGAGGAAGGACAGGGAGGAGGGAGGTAGAGATAGGGGAGGAATGACAGGGGAGGAGGGAGGTAGAGATAGGGGAGGAAGGACAGGGGAGGAGGGAGGTAGAGATAGGGGAGGAGGGAGGTAGAGATAGGGGGAGGAATGACAGGGGAGGAGGGAGGTAGAGATAGGGGAGGAAGGACAGGGGAGGAGGGAGGTAGAATAGGGGAGGAATGAGGGGAGGAGGGAGGTAGAGATAGGGGAGGAAGGACAGGGAGGAGGGAGGTAGAGATAGGGGAGGAGGGAGGTAGAGATAGGGGAGGAAGGACAGGGGAGGAGGGAGGTAGAGATAGGGGAGGAATGACAGGGGAGGAGTGGAGGAAGGATAGGGAGGTAGAGAGGTAGGGGAGGAGAGAGGTAGAGATAGGGGAGGGTTCTACGGACAAGGGTTATTGGAGGTGAGATAGGGGAGGAGAGGGAGATAGTTATTGGAGGAAGGACAGGGGAGGTGTCTGTTAGAGATCAGTCAGACCAAGGAGGGAGGTGTCTAGTTAGGATCAGAAGACCCAATACCTGGCTGTGTCTGTTATCATCAGGGACCCAATACCCTGGCTGTGTCTGATTATCAGGGTCCAGACTCAATGTTATTGTTGATGGTGTGGGGTCTGTTATCATCAGTCAGACCCAATACCCTGGCTGTGTCTGTTATGATGGTCAGGGACCCAATACCCTGGCTATTGTTATCATGGTCAGACCCAGGGATGGCTGTGTCTGTTATTATCAGTCAGACCCAATACCCTGGCTGTGTCTGTGTTATCATCAGTCAGACCCAATACCCTGGCTGTGTCTGTTATCATCAGTCAGACCCAATACCCTGGCTGTGTCTGTTATTATCAGTCAGACCCAATACCCTTTCTGTGTCTGTTATCATCAGTCAGACCCAATACCCTGGCTGTGTCTGTTATTATCAGTCAGACCCAATACCCTGGCTGTGTCTGTTATCATCAGTCAGACCCAATACCCTGGCTGTGTCTGTTATCATCAGTCAGACCCAATACCCTGGCTGTGTCTGTTATCATCAGTCAGACCCAATACCCTGGCTGTGTCTGTTATTATCAGTCAGACCCAATACCCTGGCTGTGTCTGTTATTATCAGTCAGACCCAATACCCTGGCTGTGTCTGTTATTATCAGTCAGACCCAATACCCTGGCTGTGTCTGTTATCATCAGTCAGACCCAATACCCTGGCTGTGTCTGTTATCATCAGTCAGACCCAATACCCTGGCTGTGTCTGTTATCATCAGTCAGACCCAATACCCTGGCTGTGTGTGTTATCATCAGTCAGAACCAATACCCTGGCTGTGTCTGTTATTATCTGTCAGACCCAATACCCTGGCTGTGTCTGTTATTATCAGTCAGACCCAATACCCTGGCTGTGTCTGTTATTATCAGTCAGACCCAATACCCTAGCTGTGTCTGTTATTATCAGTCAGACCCAATACCCTGGCTGTGTCTGTTATCATCAGTCAGACCCAATACCCTGGCTGTGTCTGTTATCATCAGTCAGACCCAATACCCTGGCTGTGTCTGTTATCATCAGTCAGAACCAATACCCTGGCTGTGTCTGTTATTATCAGTCAGACCCAATACCCTGGCTGTGTCTGTTATTATCAGTCAGACCCAATACCCTGGCTGTGTCTGTTATCATCAGCCAGACCCAATACCCTGGCTGTGTCTGATATTATCAGTCAGACCCAATACCCTGGCTGTGTCTGTTATTATCAGTCAGACCCAATACCCTGGCTGTGTCTGTTATTATCAGTCAGACCCAATACCCTGGCTGTGTCTGTTATTGTCAGTCAGACCGAGACGACGGAACGGAAGAGTCTTGCCTTCAGGAGTTGTTTGTGCCATTCACCACTAATATCCCTCACCGGCAGGATCCTACACGGGATTCAAGGAGGCTGAGGATGTAATGGGCCTGTTGTAATTACACCCCGATGATTCATCTTCACAGCCAGACATCGCCTTACCAATTTAGTCCAATCCCTGTACTAACGGCTGTTCGAAGCAGCCCCATCTATCTGCTGTAAATGACTCACATTACAGTACGCCACGCGGTAGTGTAGCGTATTAACAGGCTGATCAATGGATCTGAATACTAAAGGTCAATTGGTAAAAGACAACAAAACATCATTCATATTTTACAACACAGATCACTGCACACGATATACTACAGACAGTATAGACAAGGTATTCACACAACTCACATCAATATACTACAGACAGTATAGACAAGGTATTCACACAACTCACATCAATATACTACAGACAGTATAGACAAGGTATTCACAATACTCACATCAATATACTACAGACAGTATAGACAAGGTATTCACACAACTCACATCAATATACTACAGACAGTATAGACAAGGTATTCACACAACTCACATCAATATACTACAGACAGTATAGACAAGGTATTCACACAACTCACATCAATATACTACAGACAGTATAGACAAGGTATTCACACAACTCACATCAATATACTACAGACAGTATAGACAAGGTATTCACACAACTCACATCAATATACTACAGACAGTATAGACAAGGTATTCACACAACCTACTTTAATACAAGGGCCAAGGTATTCACACAACTCACATCAATATACTACAGACAGTATAGACAAGGTATTCACACAACCTACTTTAATACAAGGGCCAAGGTATTCACATAACTCACATCAATATACTACAGACAGTATAGACAAGGTATTCACACAACCTACTTTAATACAAGAAAAGGTTCATTAACTCACATCAATATACTACAGACACTATAGAAAAGGTATTCGCACATCAAATACAATGTCCAATATTCGATAGACAGTATAGACAAGGTATTCACACAACCTACTTTAATACAAGGGCCAATATACTATAGACAGTACTAAGTAGGTATGGCAGCACTATTGATATACAGTAGTAGAAATACAGTGATGCTGTTGTGAGACAGTAGTAGAATACAGTGATGCTGTTGTGTACAGTAGTAGAATACAGTGATGCTGTTGTGTACAGTAGTAGAATACAGTGATGCTGTTGTGTACAGTAGTAGAATACAGTGATGCTGTTGTGTACAGTAGTAGAATACAGTGATGCTGTTGTGTACAGTAGTAGAATACAGTGATGCTGTTGTATACAGTAGTAGAATACAGTGATGCTGTTGTGTACAGTAGTAGAATACAGTGATGCTGTTGTGTACAGTAGTAGAATACAGTGATGCTGTTGTGTACAGTAGTAGAATACAGTGATGCTGTTGTGTACAGTAGTAGAATACAGTGATGCTGTTGTGTACAGTAGTAGAATAGAGTGATGCTGTTGTGTACAGTAGTAGAATACAGTAGTGCTGTTGTGTACAGTAGTAGAATACAGTGATGCTGTTGTGTACAGTAGTAGAATACAGTGATGCTGTTGTGTACAGTAGTAGAATACAGTAGTGCTGTTGTGTACAGTAGTAGAATACAGTGATGCTGTTGTGTACAGTAGTAGAATACAGTGATGCTGTTGTGTACAGTAGTAGAATACAGTGGTGCTGTTGTGTACAGTAGTAGAATACAGTGATGCTGTTGTGTACAGTAGTAGAATACAGTGATGCTGTTGTGTACAGTAGTAGAATACAGTGGTGCTGTTGTGTACAGTAGTAGAATACAGTGATGCTGTTGTGTACAGTAGTAGAATACAGTGATGCTGTTGTATACAGTAGTAGAATACAGTGATGCTGTTGTGTACAGTAGTAGAATACAGTAGTGCTGTTGTGTACAGTAGTAGAATACAGTGATGCTGTTGTGTACAGTAGTAGAATACAGTGATGCTGTTGTGTACAGTAGTAGAATACAGTGATGCTGTTGTGTACAGTAGTAGAATACAGTGATGCTGTTGTGTACAGTAGTAGAATAGAGTGATGCTGTTGTGTACAGTAGTAGTAGAATACAGTGATGCTGTTGTGTACAGTAGTAGAATACAGTGATGCTGTTGTGTACAGTAGTAGAATACAGTGATGCTGTTGTGTACAGTAGTAGAATACAGTGATGCTGTTGTGTACAGTAGTAGAATACAGTGATGCTGTTGTGTACAGTAGTAGAATACAGTAGTGCTGTTGTGTACAGTAGTAGAATACAGTGGTGCTGTTGTGTACAGTAGTAGAATACAGTGATGCTGTTGTGTACAGTAGTAGAATACAGTAGTGCTGTTGTGTACAGTAGTAGAATACAGTGGTAATGTTCTGTACAGTAGTAGAATACAGTGATGCTGTTGTGTACAGTAGTAGAATACAGTGATGCTGTTGTGTACAGTAGTAGAATACAGTGGTGCTGTTCTGTACAGTAGTAGAATACAGTGATGATGTTGTGTACAGTAGTAGAATACAGTGATGCTGTTGTGTACAGTAGTAGAATACAGTAGTGCTGTTCTGTACAGTAGTAGAATACAGTGATGCTGTTGTGTACAGTAGTAGAATACAGTAGTGCTGTTGTGTACAGTAGTAGGCTGCAAGATCTGTTTCCTTTCCCAACTCCGTTTCCTTTCCCAACTTTTCAGGCACTGCCTCTGAGAGACATAGTTCTATAATCAGTAGACCTCTGAGAGACATAGTTCTATAACCAGTAGACCTCTGAGAGACATAGTTCTATAATCAGTAGACCTCTGAGAGACATAGTTCTATAATCAGTAGACCTCTGAGATACATAGTTCTATAATCAGTAGACCTCTGAGAGACATAGTTCTATAACCAGTAGACCTCTGAGAGACATAGTTCTATAGAGAGACATAGTTCTATAATCAGGAGACCTCTGAGAGACATAGTTCTATAGAGAGACATAGTTCTATAATCAGAAGACCTCTGAGAGACATAGTTCTATAATCAGGAGACCTCTGAGAGACATAGTTCTATAACCAGGAGACCTCTGAGAGACATAGTTCTATAGAGAGACATAGTTCTATAATCAGTAGACCTCTGAGAGACATAGTTCTATAATCAGTAGACCTCTGAGAGACATAGTTCTATAGAGAGACATAGTTCTATAATCAGTAGACCTCTGAGAGACATAGTTCTATAACCAGGAGACCTCTGAGAGACATAGTTCTATAATCAGAGACCTCTGAGAGACATAGTTCTATAACCAGTAGACCTCTGAGAGACATAGTTCTATAATCAGTAGACCTCTGAGAGACATAGTTCTATAACCAGTAGACCTCTGAGAGACATAGTTCTATAATCAGAGAGACATAGTTCTATAATCAGAGACCTTCTATAGAGAGACATAGTTCTATAATCAGTAGACCTCTGAGAGACATAGTTCTATAACCAGTAGACCTCTGAGAGACATAGTTCTATAATCAGTAGACCTCTGAGAGACATAGTTCTATAATCAGTAGACCTCTGAGAGACATAGTTCTATAATCAGGAGACCTCTGAGAGACATAGTTCTATAGAGAGACATAGTTCTATAATCAGTAGACCTCTGAGAGACATAGTTCTATAATCAGTAGACCTCTGAGAGACATAGTTCTATAGAGAGACATAGTTCTATAATCAGGAGACCTCTGAGAGACATAGTTCTATAATCAGTAGACCTCTGAGAGACATAGTTCTATAATCAGTAGACATAGTTCTATAATCAGTAGAGAGACATAGTTCTATAGAGAGACATAGTTCTATAACCAGGAGACCTCTGAGAGACATAGTTCTATAATCAGTAGACCTCTGAGAGACATAGTTCTATAGAGAGACATAGTTCTATAATCAGTAGACCTCTGAGACCTCTGAGAGACATAGTTCTATAACCAGGAGACCTCTGAGAGACATAGTTCTATAGAGAGACATAGTTCTATAACCAGGAGACCTCTGAGAGACATAGTTCTATAGAGAGACATAGTTCTATAACCAGTAGACCTCTGAGAGACATAGTTCTATAATCAGTAGACCTCTGAGAGACATAGTTCTATAACCAGTAGACCTCTGAGAGACATAGTTCTATAATCAGTAGACCTCTGAGAGACATAGTTCTATAATCAGTAGACATAGTTCTGATAACATAGTTCTATGAGAGACATAGTTCTATAATCAGAGACCTCTGAGAGACATAGTTCTATAATCAGTAGACCTCTGAGAGACATAGTTCTATAATCAGTAGACCTCTGAGAGACATAGTTCTATAATCAGTAGACCTCTGAGAGACATAGTTCTATAATCAGTAGACCTCTGAGAGACATAGTTCTATAGAGAGACATAGTTCTATAATCAGAGACCTCTGAGAGACATAGTTCTATAATCAGTAGACCTCTGAGAGACATAGTTCTATAATCAGTAGACCTCTGAGAGACATAGTTCTATAGAGAGACATAGTTCTATAATCAGGAGACCTCTGAGAGACATAGTTCTATAGAGAGACATAGTTCTATAACAGTTCTATAATCAGAGACCTCTGAGAGACATAGTTCTATAGTTCTAGTAGACCTCTGAGAGACATAGTTCTATAATCAGTAGACCTCTGAGAGACATAGTTCTATATAGTTCTATAACAGGAGACCTCTGAGAGACATAGTTCTATAGAGAGACATAGTTCTATAATCAGTAGACCTCTGAGAGACATAGTTCTATAATCAGTAGACCTCTGAGAGTTCTATAACCAGAGAGACATAGTTCTATAATCAGTAGACCTCTGAGAGACATAGTTCTATAATCAGAGACCTCTGAGAGACATAGTTCTATAATCAGTAGACCTCTGAGACATAGTTCTATAATCAGTAGACCTCTGAGAGACATAGTTCTATAATCAGTAGACCTCTGAGAGACATAGTTCTATAACCAGGAGACCTCTGAGAGACATAGTTCTATAATCAGAGACCTCTGAGAGACATAGTTCTATAATCAGTAGACCTCTGAGAGACATAGTTCTATAATCAGTAGACCTCTGAGAGACATAGTTCTATAATCAGTAGACCTCTGAGAGACATAGTTCTATAGAGAGACATAGTTCTATAATCAGTAGACCTCTGAGAGACATAGTTCTATAGAGAGACATAGTTCTATAATCAGTAGACCTCTGAGAGACATAGTTCTATAGAGAGACATAGTTCTATAATCAGTAGACCTCTGAGAGACATAGTTCTATAATCAGAGACCTCTGAGAGACATAGTTCTATAATCAGAGACCTCTGAGAGACATAGTTCTATAAGAGACATAGTTCTATAATCCAGTAGACCTCTGAGAGACATAGTTCTATAGTTCTATAACCAGTAGACCTCTGAGAGACATAGTTCTATAACCAGAGACCTCTGACATAGTTCTATAACCAGTAGACCTCTGAGAGACATAGTTCTATAATCAGTAGACCTCTGAGAGACATAGTTCTATAGAGAGACATAGTTCTATAATCAGTAGACCTCTGAGAGACATAGTTCTATAATCAGTAGACCTCTGAGAGACATAGTTCTATAACCAGGAGACCTCTGAGAGACATAGTTCTATAGAGAGACATAGTTCTATAGAGAGACATAGTTCTATAATCAGTAGAGAGACATAGTTCTATAATCAGTAGACCTCTGAGAGACATAGTTCTATAATCAGTAGACCTCTGAGAGACATAGTTCTATAGAGAGACATAGTTCTATAATCAGAGACCTCTGAGAGACATAGTTCTATAGAGAGACATAGTTCTATAACCAGTAGACCTCTGAGAGACATAGTTCTATAATCAGTAGACCTCTGAGAGACATAGTTCTATAATCAGTAGACCTCTGAGAGACATAGTTCTATAATCAGTAGACCTCTGAGAGACATAGTTCTATAGAGAGACATAGTTCTATAGAGAGACATAGTTCTATAGAGAGACATAGTTCTATAACCAGGAGACCTCTGAGAGACATAGTTCTATAATCAGTAGACCTCTGAGAGACATAGTTCTATAGAGAGACATAGTTCTATAGAGAGACATAGTTCTATAATCAGTAGACCTCTGAGAGACATAGTTCTATAATCAGTAGACCTCTGAGAGACATAGTTCTATAGAGAGACATAGTTCTACAGAGAGACATAGTTCTATAATCAGTAGACCTCTGAGAGACATAGTTCTATAGAGAGACATAGTTCTATAATCAGGAGACCTCTGAGAGACATAGTTCTATAATCAGTAGACCTCTGAGAGACATAGTTCTATAATCAGAGACCTCTGAGAGACATAGTTCTATAATCAGTAGACCTCTGAGAGACATAGTTCTATAATCAGTAGACCTCTGAGAGACATAGTTCTATAGAGAGACATAGTTCTATAGAGAGACATAGTTCTATAATCAGTCTGAGAGACATAGTTCTATAGAGACCTCTGAGAGACATAGTTCTATAATCAGTAGACCTCTGAGAGAGTTCTACATAGTTCTATAATCAGTAGACCTCTGAGAGACATAGTTCTATAGACCTCTGAGACATAGTTCTATAACCAGGAGACCTCTGAGAGACATAGTTCTATAATCAGGAGACCTCTGAGAGACATAGTTCTATAATCAGAGACCTCTGAGAGACATAGTTCTATAATCAGAAGACCTCTGAGAGACATAGTTCTATAATCAGTAGACCTCTGAGAGACATAGTTCTATAATCAGTAGACCTCTGAGAGACATAGTTCTATAATCAGTAGACCTCTGAGAGACATAGTTCTATAGAGAGACATAGTTCTATAATCAGTAGACCTCTGAGAGACATAGTTCTATAATCAGTAGACCTCTGAGAGACATAGTTCTATAGAGAGACATAGTTCTAGAGACATAGACTATAGAGAGACATAGTTCTATAATCAGTAGACCTCTGAGAGACATAGTTCTATAATCAGTAGACCTCTGAGAGACATAGTTCTATAATCAGGAGACCTCTGAGAGACATAGTTCTATAATCAGAGACCTCTGAGACATAGTTCTATAATCAGTAGACCTCTGAGAGACATAGTTCTATAATCAGAGACCTCTGACATAGTTCTATAATCAGTAGACCTCTGAGAGACATAGTTCTATAGAGAGACATAGTTCTATAATCAGGAGACCTCTGAGAGACATAGTTCTATAAGAGAGTTCATAGTTCTAGAACCAGTAGACCTCTGAGAGACATAGTTCTATAATCAGTAGACCTCTGAGAGACATAGTTCTATAAGAGACATAGTTCTAGTAGACCTCTGAGAGACATAGTTCTATAATCAGTAGACCTCTGAGAGACATAGTTCTATAGTTCTATAACCAGTAGACCTCTGAGAGACATAGTTCTATAGAGAGACATAGTTCTACATAGTTCTATAATCAGAGACCTCTGAGAGACATAGTTCTAGAATCAGAGAGACATAGTTCTATAATCAGTAGACCTCTGAGAGACATAGTTCTATAGAGAGACATAGTTCTATAATCAGTAGACCTCTGAGAGACATAGTTCTATAGAGAGACATAGTTCTATAATCAGTAGACCTCTGAGAGACATAGTTCTATAGAGAGACATAGTTCTATAACCAGTAGACCTCTGAGAGACATAGTTCTATAAGACCTCAGAGAGACATCTGAGAGACATAGTTCTATAATCAGTAGACCTCTGAGAGACATAGTTCTATAACCAGAGACCTCTGACATAGTTCTATAATCAGGAGACCTCTGAGAGACATAGTTCTATAATCAGTAGACCTCTGAGAGACATAGTTCTATAACCAGGAGACCTCTGAGAGACATAGTTCTATAATCAGTAGACCTCTGAGAGACATAGTTCTATAATCAGTAGACCTCTGAGAGACATAGTTCTATAGAGAGACATAGTTCTATAATCAGGAGACCTCTGAGAGACATAGTTCTATAACCAGGAGACAGAGACATAGTTCTATAATCAGTAGACCTCTGAGAGACATAGTTCTATAGAGAGACATAGTTCTATAACCAGTAGACCTCTGAGAGACATAGTTCTATAATCAGAGAGACATAGTTCTATAATCAGTAGACCTCTGACATAGTTCTATAATCAGTAGACCTCTGAGAGACATAGTTCTATAATCAGAGACCTCTGAGAGACATAGTTCTATAGAGAGACATAGTTCTATAACAGTAGTTCTATAATCTAGAGAGACATAGTTCTATAATCAGTTCTAGACCTCTGAGAGACATAGTTCTATAATCAGTAGACCTCTGAGTTCTATAGACATAGTTCTATAATCAGTAGACCTCTGAGAGACATAGTTCTATAATCAGTAGACCTCTGAGAGACATAGTTCTATAATCAGTAGACCTCTGAGAGACATAGTTCTATAATCAGGAGACCTCTGAGAGACATAGTTCTATAGAGAGACATAGTTCTATAGAGAGACATAGTTCTATAATCAGTAGACCTCTGAGAGACATAGTTCTATAATCAGTAGACCTCTGAGAGACATAGTTCTATAACCAGTAGACCTCTGAGAGACATAGTTCTATAATCAGACCTCTGAGACATAGTTCTATAATCAGTAGACCTCTGAGAGACATAGTTCTATAATCAGTAGACCTCTGAGAGACATAGTTCTATAGAGAGACATAGTTCTATAATCAGTAGACCTCTGAGAGACATAGTTCTATAGAGAGACATAGTTCTATAACCAGTAGACCTCTGAGAGACATAGTTCTATAATCAGAAGACCTCTGAGAGACATAGTTCTATAATAGAGACATAGTTCTATAATCAGAGAGACATAGTTCTATAATCAGTAGACTCTGAGAGACATAGTTCTATAATCAGTAGACCTCTGAGAGACATAGTTCTATAATCAGGAGACCAGTTCTATAGAGAGACATAGTTCTATAATAGAGAGACATAGTTCTATAACCAGGAGACCTCTGAGAGACATAGTTCTATAATCAGTAGACCTCTGAGAGACATAGTTCTATAGAGAGACATAGTTCTATAATCAGGAGACCTCTGAGAGACATAGTTCTATAACCAGGAGACCTCTGAGAGACATAGTTCTATAGAGAGACATAGTTCTATAATCAGGAGACCTCTGAGAGACATAGTTCTATAACCAGTAGACCTCTGAGAGACATAGTTCTATAATCAGTAGACCTCTGAGAGACATAGTTCTATAATCAGTAGACCTCTGAGAGACATAGTTCTATAATCAGTAGACCTCTGAGAGACTATAGTTCATAGTTCTAAAATCAGTAGACCTCTGAGAGACATAGTTCTATAGAGAGACATAGTTCTATAATCAGTAGACCTCTGAGAGACATAGTTCTATAACCAGAGACCTCTGAGAGACATAGTTCTATAAGAGACATAGTTCTATAATCAGTAGACCTCTGAGAGACATAGTTCTATAGAGAGACATAGTTCTATAATCAGGAGACCTCTGAGAGACATAGTTCTATAGAGAGACATAGTTCTAGAATCAGTAGACCTCTGAGAGACATAGTTCTATAACCAGTAGACCTCTGAGAGACATAGTTCTATAGAGAGACATAGTTCTATAATCAGGAGACCTCTAAGAGACATAGTTCTATAATCAGTAGACCTCTGAGAGACATAGTTCTATAGAGAGACATAGTTCTATAACCAGGAGACCTCTGAGAGACATAGTTCTATAGAGAGACATAGTTCTATAACCAGGAGACCTCTGAGAGACATAGTTCTATAGAGAGACATAGTTCTATAATCAGTAGACCTCTGAGAGACATAGTTCTATAATCAGGAGACCTCTGAGAGACATAGTTCTATAGAGAGACATAGTTCTATAATCAGTAGACCTCTGAGAGACATAGTTCTAGAATCAGTAGACCTCTGAGAGACATAGTTCTATAATCAGTAGACCTCTGAGAGACATAGTTATATAACCAGTAGACCTCTGAGAGACATAGTTCTATAACCAGTAGACCTCTGAGAGACATAGTTCTATAACCAGGAGACCTCTGAGAGACATAGTTCTATAATCAGGAGACCTCTGAGAGACATAGTTCTATAGAGAGACATAGTTCTAGAATCAGTAGACCTCTGAGAGACATAGTTCTAGAATCAGTAGACCTCTGAGAGACATAGTTATATAACCAGGAGACATAGTTCTATAACCAGGAGACCTCTGAGAGACATAGTTCTATAGAGAGACATAGTTCTAGAATCAGTAGACCTCTGAGAGACATAGTTCTATAATCAGGAGACCTCTGAGAGACATAGTTCTATAGAGAGACATAGTTCTATAACCAGGAGACCTCTGAGAGACATAGTTCTATAGAGAGACATAGTTCTATAGAGAGACATAGTTCTATAACCAGTAGACCTCTGAGAGACATAGTTCTATAATCAGGAGACCTCTGAGAGACATAGTTCTATAATCAGTAGACCTCTGAGAGACATAGTTCTATAGAGAGACATAGTTCTATAGAGAGACATAGTTCTATAATCAGTAGACCTCTGAGAGACATAGTTCTATAATCAGGAGACCTCTGAGAGACATAGTTCTATAATCAGTAGACCTCTGAGAGACATAGTTCTATAGAGAGACATAGTTCTATAATCAGTAGACCTCTGAGAGACATAGTTCTATAATCAGTAGACCTCTGAGAGACATAGACCTCTAGAGAGACATAGTTCTATAATCAGTAGACCTCTGAGAGACATAGTTCTATAATCAGAGACATAGTTCTATAATCAGTAGACCTCTGAGAGACATAGTTCTATAATCAGTAGACCTCTGAGACATAGTTCTATAATCAGAGACCTCTGAGACCTCTAGAGAGACATAGTTCTATAATCAGTAGACCTCTGAGAGACATAGTTCTATAGAGAGACATAGTTCTATAATCAGGAGACCTCTGAGAGACATAGTTCTATAATCAGTAGACCTCTGAGAGACATAGTTCTATAATCAGGAGACCTCTGAGAGACATAGTTCTATAATCAGTAGACCTCTGAGAGACATAGTTCTATAACCAGGAGACCTCTGAGAGACATAGTTCTATAATCAGTAGACCTCTGAGAGACATAGTTCTATAATCAGTAGACCTCTGAGAGACATAGTTCTATAGAGAGACATAGTTCTATAAAGAGACATAGTTCTATAATCAGTAGACCTCTGAGAGACATAGTTCTATAATCAGGAGACCTCTGAGAGACATAGTTCTATAATCAGGAGACCTCTGAGAGACATAGTTCTATAACAGAGACCTCTAGTTCTAGAGACATAGTTCTATAATCAGTAGACCTCTGAGAGACATAGTTCTATAATCAGTTCTATAACCAGTAGACCTCTGAGAGACATAGTTCTATAATCAGTAGACCTCTGAGAGACATAGTTCTATAAGACATAGTTCTATAAGAGACATCTGAGAGACATAGTTCTATAATCAGTAGACCTCTGAGACATAGTTCTATAGAGAGACATAGTTCTATAATCAGTAGACCTCTGAGAGACATAGTTCTATAGAGAGACATAGTTCTATAATCAGGAGACCTCTGAGAGACATAGTTCTATAATCAGTAGACCTCTGAGAGACATAGTTCTATAATCAGTAGACCTCTGAGAGACATAGTTCTATAGAGAGACATAGTTCTATAATCAGGAGACCTCTGAGAGACATAGTTCTATAATCAGTAGACCTCTGAGAGACATAGTTCTATAATCATAACATAGTTCTATAGAGAGACATAGACATCAGTAGACCTCTGAGAGACATAGTTCTATAGAGAGACATAGTTCTATAATCAGGAGACCTCTGAGAGACATAGTTCTATAATCAGTAGACCTCTGAGAGACATAGTTCTATAGAGAGACATAGTTCTATAATCAGTAGACCTCTGAGAGACATAGTTCTATAATCAGTAGACCTCTGAGAGACATAGTTCTATAATCAGTAGACCTCTGAGAGACATAGTTCTATAGAGAGACATAGTTCTATAACCAGTAGACCTCTGAGAGACATAGTTCTATAGAGAGACATAGTTCTATAATCAGTAGACCTCTGAGAGACATAGTTCTATAATCAGTAGACCTCTGAGAGACATAGTTCTATAGAGAGACATAGTTCTATAATCAGAGACCTCTGAGAGACATAGTTCTATAATTCTATAACCAGTAGACCAGAGAGACCTCTGAGAGACATAGTTCTATAATCAGTAGACCTCTGAGAGACATGAGAGACATAGTTCTATAATCAGGAGACCTCTGAGAGACATAGTTCTATAATCAGAGACCTCTGAGAGACATAGTTCTATAATCAGAGACCTCTGAGAGACATAGTTCTATAATCAGGAGACCTCTGAGAGACATAGTTCTAGAATCAGTAGACCTCTGAGAGACATAGTTCTATAATCAGTAGACCTCTGACATAGTTCTATAATCAGAGACCTCTGAGAGACATAGTTCTATAACCAGTAGACCTCTGACATAGTTCTATAATCAGTAGACCTCTGAGAGACATAGTTCTATAATCAGTAGACCTCTGAGAGACATAGTTCTATAATCAGTAGACCTCTGAGAGACATAGTTCTATAACCAGGAGACCTCTGAGAGACATAGTTCTATAACCAGTAGACCTCTGAGAGACATAGTTCTATAATCAGTAGACCTCTGAGAGACATAGTTCTATAATCAGGAGACACAGTTCTATAGAGAGACATAGTTCTATAGAGAGACATAGTTCTATAATCAGGAGACCTCTAAGAGACATAGTTCTATAATCAGTAGACCTCTGAGAGACATAGTTCTATAGAGAGACATAGTTCTAGAATCAGGAGACCTCTAAGAGACATAGTTCTATAACCAGGAGACCTCTGAGAGACATAGTTCTATAGAGAGACATAGTTCTATAATCAGGAGACCTCTGAGAGACATAGTTCTATAATCAGTAGACCTCTGAGAGACATAGTTCTATAACCAGTAGACCTCTGAGAGACATAGTTCTATAGAGAGACATAGTTCTAGAATCAGGAGACCTCTAAGAGACATAGTTCTATAACCAGTAGACCTCTGAGAGACATAGTTCTATAATCAGTAGACCTCTGAGAGACATAGTTCTATAGAGAGACATAGTTCTATAATCAGGAGACCTCTGAGAGACATAGTTCTAGTTCTATAACCAGTAGACCTCTGAGAGACATAGTTCTATAACCAGTAGACCTCTGAGAGACATAGTTCTATAGAGAGACATAGTTCTATAGAGAGACATAGTTCTATAACCAGGAGACCTCTGAGAGACATAGTTCTATAGAGAGACATAGTTCTATAACCAGTAGACCTCTGAGAGACATAGTTCTATAGAGAGACATAGTTCTATAATCAGTAGACCTCTGAGAGACATAGTTCTATAAGAGACATAGACCTCTGAGAGACATAGTTCTATAGAGAGACATAGTTCTATAATCAGAGACCTCTATAGAGAGACATAGTTCTATAATCAGTAGACCTCTGAGAGACATAGTTCTATAGAGAGACATAGTTCTATAATCAGGAGACCTCTGAGAGACATAGTTCTATAATCAGGAGACCTCTGAGAGACATAGTTCTATAGAGAGACATAGTTCTATAATCAGTAGACCTCTGAGAGACATAGTTCTATAATCAGGAGACCTCTGAGAGACATAGTTCTATAATCAGGAGACCTCTGAGAGACATAGTTCTATAATCAGAGACCTCTGAGAGACATAGTTCTATAATCAGAGACCTCTGAGAGACATAGTTCTATAATCAGGAGACCTCTGAGAGACATAGTTCTATAACCAGTAGACCTCTGAGAGACATAGTTCTATAATCAGTAGACCTCTGAGAGACATAGTTCTATAATCAGGAGACCTCTGAGAGACATAGTTCTATAGAGAGACATAGTTCTATAATCAGGAGACCTCTGAGAGACATAGTTCTATAATCAGTAGACCTCAGAGACATAGTTCTCTAGAGAGAGACATAGTTCTATAATCAGTAGAGAGACATAGTTCTATAATCAGTAGACCTCTGAGAGACATAGTTCTATAATCAGAGACATAGTTCTATAGACCTCTGAGAGACATAGTTCTATAATCAGTAGACCTCTGAGAGACATAGTTCTATAGAGAGACATAGTTCTATAAGACAGTAGTTCTATGAGAGACATAGTTCTATAATCAGTAGACCTCTGAGAGACATAGTTCTAGAGACATAGTTCTATAATCAGAGACCTCTGAGAGACATAGTTCTATAATCAGTAGACCTCTGAGAGACATAGTTCTATAAGAGACATAGTTCTATAATCAGAGACCTCTGAGAGACATAGTTCTATAGGAGACCTCTGAGAGACATAGTTCTGAGAGACATAGTTCTATAATCAGTAGACCTCTGAGAGACATAGTTCTATAATCAGGAGACCTCTGAGAGACATAGTTCTATAATCAGTAGACCTCTGAGAGACATAGTTCTATAATCAGAGAGACATAGTTCTATAATCAGAGACCTCTGACATAGTTCTATAGAGAGACATAGTTCTATAACCAGTAGACCTAGAGACATAGTTCTATAACCAGTAGACCTCTGAGAGACATAGTTCTATATCAGAGAGACATAGTTCTATAACCAGTAGACCTCTGAGAGACATAGTTCTATAGAGAGACATAGTTCTATAATCAGTCCTCTGATAGATAGACATAGTTCTAGAACAGTAGACCTCTGAGAGACATAGTTCTATAACCAGTAGACCTCTGAGAGACATAGTTCTATAATCAGAGAGACATAGTTCTATAATCAGTAGACCTCTGAGAGACATAGTTCTATAACCAGAGACCTCTGAGAGACATAGTTCTATAATCAGTAGACCTCTGAGAGACATAGTTCTATAGAGAGACATAGTTCTATAATCATAGTTCTAGACCTCTGAGAGACATAGTTCTATAAGAGACATAGTTCTAGAATCAGAGACATAGTTCTATAGAGAGACATAGTTCTATAATCAGTAGACCTCTGAGAGACATAGTTCTATAGAGAGACATAGTTCTATAATCAGTAGACCTCTGAGAGACATAGTTCTATAATCAGTAGACCTCTGAGAGACATAGTTCTATAATCAGTAGACCTCTGAGAGACATAGTTCTATAACCAGTAGACCTCTGAGAGACATAGTTCTATAACCAGAGACCTCTGAGAGACATAGTTCTATAACCAGGAGACCTCTGAGAGACATAGTTCTATAATCAGTAGACCTCTGAGAGACATAGTTCTATAGAGAGACATAGTTCTATAGATCATAGTTCTATAATAGACCTCTGAGAGACATAGTTCTATAACCAGAGAGACATAGTTCTATAACCAGTAGACCTCTGAGAGACATAGTTCTATAGAGAGACATAGTTCTATAATCAGTAGACCTCTGAGAGACATAGTTCTATAATCAGTAGACCTCTGAGAGACATAGTTCTATAACATAGTTCTATAAATCAGAGACCTCTGAGAGACATAGTTCTATAATCAGTAGACCTCTGAGAGACATAGTTCTATAACCAGTAGACCTCTGAGTTCTAGACATAGTTCTATAATCAGTAGACCTCTGAGAGACATAGTTCTATAATCAGTAGACCTCTGAGAGACATAGTTCTATAAGAGACATAGTTCTAGTAGACCTCTGAGAGACATAGTTCTATAATCAGTAGACCTCTGAGAGACATAGTTCTATAATCAGTAGACTCTGAGAGACATAGTTCTATAGAGACAGTAGACCTCTGAGAGACATAGTTCTATAGTTCTGAGAGACATAGTTCTATAACCAGGAGACCTCTGAGAGACATAGTTCTATAATCAGTAGACCTCTGAGAGACATAGTTCTATAGTTTCTATAGAGAGACATAGTTCTATAGAGACATAGTTCTATAACCAGTAGACCTCTGAGAGACATAGTTCTATAATTCTAGAGACCTCTGAGAGACATAGTTCTATAATCAGTAGACCTCTGAGAGACATAGTTCTATAATCAGACATAGTTCTATAATCAGACATAGTTCTATAAGAGACATAGTTCTATAGAGAGACATAGTTCTATAGAGAGACATAGTTCTATAATCAGTAGACCTCTGAGAGACATAGTTCTATAGAGAGACATAGTTCTATAACCAGGAGACCTCTGAGAGACATAGTTCTATAACCAGGAGACCTCTGAGAGACATAGTTCTATAATCAGAGACCTCTGAGAGACATAGTTCTATAATCAGTAGACCTCTGAGAGACATAGTTCTATAATCAGTAGACCTCTGAGAGACATAGTTCTATAACCAGTAGACCTCTGAGAGACATAGTTCTATAACCAGTAGACCTCTGAGAGACATAGTTCTATAATCAGTAGACCTCTGAGAGACATAGTTCTATAGAGAGACATAGTTCTATAACCAGGAGACCTCTGAGAGACATAGTTCTATAGAGAGACATAGTTCTATAATCAGTAGACCTCTGAGAGACATAGTTCTATAATCAGTAGACCTCTGAGAGACATAGTTCTATAAGAGACATAGTTCAGGAGACCTCTGAGAGACATAGTTCTATAATCAGAGACCTCTGAGAGACATAGTTCTATAATCAGTCAGAGACCTCTGAGAGACATAGTTCTATAATCAGGAGACCTCTGAGAGACATAGTTCTAGTAGAGAGACATAGTTCTATAACCAGGAGACCTCTGAGAGACATAGTTCTATAATCAGTAGACATAGTTCTGAGAGACATAGTTCTATAACCAGTAGACCTCTGAGAGACATAGTTCTATAATCAGGAGACCTCTGAGAGACATAGTTCTATAATCAGTAGACCAGGAGACCTCTGAGAGACATAGTTCTATAGAGAGACATAGTTCTATAATCAGTAGACCTCTGAGAGACATAGTTCTATAATCAGTAGACCTCTGAGAGACATAGTTCTATAATCAGTAGACCTCTGAGAGACATAGTTCTATAATCAGTAGACCTCTGAGAGACATAGTTCTATAATCAGAGACCTCTGAGAGACATAGTTCTATAATCAGTAGACCTCTGAGAGACATAGTTCTATAATCAGTAGACCTCTGAGAGACATAGTTCTATAATCAGTAGAGAGACATAGTTCTATAATCAGAGACCTCTGAGAGACATCAGAGACAGTAGACCTCTGAGAGACATAGTTCTATAATCAGTAGACCTCTGAGAGACATAGTTCTATAGAGAGACATAGTTCTATAATCAGGAGACCTCTGAGAGACATAGTTCTATAATCAGTAGACCTCTGAGAGACATAGTTCTATAATCAGAGAGACATAGAGACATAGTTCTATAATCAGTAGACCTCTAGTTCTAGAGACATAGTTCTATAATAACCAGTAGACCTCTGAGAGACATAGTTCTATAATCAGAGACCTCTGAGAGACATAGTTCTATAATCAGTAGACCTCTGAGAGACATAGTTCTATAATCAGTAGACCTCTGAGAGACATAGTTCTATAATCAGAGACATAGTTCTATAATCAGTAGACCTCTGAGAGACATAGTTCTATAATCAGTAGACCTCTGAGAGACATAGTTCTAGAGAGACATAGTTCTATAGAGACATAGTTCTATAGAGAGACATAGTTCTATAATCAGTAGACCTCTGAGAGACATAGTTCTATAATCAGAGAGAGACATAGTTCTATAACCAGTAGACCTCTGAGAGACATAGTTCTATAGAGAGACATAGTTCTATAATCAGTAGACCTCTGAGAGACATAGTTCTATAATCAGTAGACCTCTGAGAGACATAGTTCTATAATCAGAGACATAGTTCTATAATCAGTAGACCATAGTTCTATAGAGACATAGTTCTATAATCAGTAGACCTCTGAGAGACATAGACATAGACCTCTGAGAGACATAGTTCTATAAGAGACATAGTTCTATAACCCTCTGAGAGACATAGTTCTATAGAGAGACATAGTTCTATAATCAGTAGACCTCTGAGAGACATAGTTCTATAATCAGAGACCTCTGAGAGACATAGTTCTATAAGACATAGACCTCTGAGAGACATAGTTCTATAATCAGTAGACCTCTGAGAGACATAGTTCTAGTAGTTCTATAATCAGTAGACCTCTGAGAGACATAGTTCTATAGAGAGACATAGAGACATAGTTCTATAATCAGTAGACCTCTGAGAGACATAGTTCTGAGAGACATAGTTCTATAATCAGTAGACCTCTCTTCTATAGAGAGACATAGTTCTATAACAGTAGACCTCTGAGAGACATAGTTCTAGTAGACCTCTGAGACATAGTTCTATAATCCAGAGACCTCTGAGAGACATAGTTCTAGTAGACCTCTGAGAGACATAGTTCTATAATCAGTAGACCTCTGAGAGACATAGTTCTATAATCAGTAGACCTCTGAGAGACATAGTTCTATAATAGTTCAGTAGACCTCTGAGAGACATAGTTCTATAATCAGACATAGACCTCTGAGAGACATAGTTCTATAGAGTTCTATAATCAGTAGACCTCTGAGAGACATAGTTCTATAAGACATAGTTCTATAGACCTCTGAGAGACATAGTTCTATAATCAGTAGACCTCTGAGAGACATAGTTCTATAATCAGTAGACCTCTGAGAGACATAGTTCTATAGAGAGACATAGTTCTATAATCAGTAGACCTCTGAGAGACATAGTTCTATAATCAGTAGACCTCTGAGAGACATAGTTCTATAATCAGTAGACCTCTGAGAGACATAGTTCTATAATCAGGAGACCTCTGAGAGACATAGTTCTATAATCAGTAGACCTCTGAGAGACATAGTTCTATAATCAGAGACCTCTGAGAGACATAGTTCTATACCTCTGAGAGACATAGTTCTATAATCAGTAGACCTCTGAGAGACATAGTTCTATAACCAGTAGACCTCTGAGAGACATAGTTCTATAATCAGTAGACCTCTGAGAGACATAGTTCTATAAGAGACATAGTTCTAGGAGACCTCTGAGAGACATAGTTCTATAGAGAGACATAGTTCTATAACCAGGAGACCTCTGAGAGACATAGTTCTATAATCAGTAGACCTCTGAGAGACATAGTTCTATAGAGAGACATAGTTCTATAGAGAGACATAGTTCTATAGAGAGACATAGTTCTATAACCAGGAGACCTCTGAGAGACATAGTTCTATAATCAGTAGACCTCTGAGAGACATAGTTCTATAATCAGTAGACCTCTGAGAGACATAGTTCTATAATCAGTAGACCTCTGAGAGACATAGTTCTATAATCAGTAGACCTCTGAGAGACATAGTTCTTCATAGTTCTATAACCAGTAGACCTCTGAGAGACATAGTTCTATAATCAGAGACCTCTGACATAGTTCTATAATCAGTAGACCTCTGAGAGACATAGTTCTATAATCAGTAGACATAGTTCTATAGAGAGACATAGTTCTATAACCAGAGACCTCTGATAGTTCTATAGAGAGACATAGTTCTATAATCAGTAGACCTCTGAGAGACATAGTTCTATAGAGAGACATAGTTCTATAACCAGTAGACCTCTGAGAGACATAGTTCTATAACCAGGAGACCTCTGAGAGACATAGTTCTATAATCAGGAGACCTCTGAGAGACATAGTTCTATAATCAGGAGACCTCTGAGAGACATAGTTCTATAACCAGGAGACCTCTGAGAGACATAGTTCTATAATCAGTAGACCTCTGAGAGACATAGTTCTATAATCAGTAGACCTCTGAGAGACATATTTCTATAATCAGAGACCTCTGAGAGACATAGTTCTATAATCAGTAGACCTCTGAGAGACATAGTTCTATAGAGAGACATAGTTATATAAAGAGACATAGTTCTATAATCAGTAGACCTCTGAGAGACATAGTTCTATAATCAGGAGACCTCTGAGAGACATAGTTCTATAACCAGGAGACCTCTGAGAGACATAGTTCTATAATCAGTAGACCTCTGAGAGACATAGTTCTATAATCAGTAGACCTCTGAGAGACATAGTTCTAGAATCAGTAGACCTCTGAGAGACATAGTTCTATAACCAGGAGACCTCTGAGAGACATAGTTCTATAACCAGTAGACCTCTGAGAGACATAGTTCTATAATCAGTAGACCTCTGAGAGACATAGTTCTATAATCAGGAGACACAGTTCTATAGAGAGACATAGTTCTATAGAGAGACATAGTTCTATAACCAGGAGACCTCTAAGAGACATAGTTCTATAATCAGTAGACCTCTGAGAGACATAGTTCTATAGAGAGACATAGTTCTAGAATCAGGAGACCTCTAAGAGACATAGTTCTATAACCAGGAGACCTCTGAGAGACATAGTTCTATAGAGAGACATAGTTCTAAAATCAGGAGACCTCTGAGAGACATAGTTCTATAACCAGTAGACCTCTGAGAGACATAGTTCTATAACCAGTAGACCTCTGAGAGACATAGTTCTATAGAGAGACATAGTTCTAGAATCAGGAGACCTCTAAGAGACATAGTTCTATAACCAGTAGACCTCTGAGAGACATAGTTCTATAATCAGTAGACCTCTGAGAGACATAGTTCTATAGAGAGACATAGTTCTAAAATCAGGAGACCTCTGAGAGACATAGTTCTATAGAGAGACATAGTTCTATAACCAGTAGACCTCTGAGAGACATAGTTCTATAACCAGTAGACCTCTGAGAGACATAGTTCTATAGAGAGACATAGTTCTATAGAGAGACATAGTTCTATAACCAGGAGACCTCTAAGAGACATAGTTCTATAGAGAGACATAGTTCTATAACCAGTAGACCTCTGAGAGACACAGTTCTATAGAGAGACATAGTTCTATAGAGAGACATAGTTCTATAACCAGGAGACCTCTAAGAGACATAGTTCTATAATCAGTAGACCTCTGAGAGACATAGTTCTATAGAGAGACATAGTTCTATAACCAGGAGACCTCTGAGAGACATAGTTCTATAGAGAGACATAGTTCTAGAATCAGTAGACCTCTGAGAGACATAGTTCTATAATCAGGAGACCTCTGAGAGACATAGTTCTAGAATCAGGAGACCTCTGAGAGACATAGTTCTATAATCAGAGACCTCTGAGAGACATAGTTCTATAATCAGAGACCTCTGAGAGACATAGTTCTATAATCAGGAGACCTCTGAGAGACATAGTTCTATAACCAGTAGACCTCTGAGAGACATAGTTCTATAACCAGTAGACCTCTGAGAGACATAGTTCTATAATCAGGATACCTCTGAGAGACATAGTTCTATAGAGAGACATAGTTCTATAACCAGGAGACCTCTGAGATACATAGTTCTATAACCAGGAGACCTCTGAGAGACATAGTTCTATAGAGAGACATAGTTCTATAGAGAGACATAGTTCTATAACCAGTAGACCTCTGAGAGACATAGTTCTATAACCAGGAGACCTCTGAGAGACATAGTTCTATAATCAGTAGACCTCTGAGAGACATAGTTCTATAATCAGTAGACCTCTGAGAGACATAGTTCTATAATCAGTAGACCTCTGAGAGACATAGTTCTATAGAGAGACATAGTTCTATAGTTCTATAGAGAGACATAGTTCTATAATCAGTAGACCTCTGAGAGACATAGTTCTATAGAGAGACATAGTTCTATAACCAGGAGACCTCTGAGAGACATAGTTCTATAGAGAGACATAGTTCTATAACCAGGAGACCTCTGAGAGACATAGTTCTATAATCAGTAGACCTCTGAGAGACATAGTTCTATAGAGAGACATAGTTCTATAGAGAGACATAGTTCTATAATCAGAGACATAGTTCTAGAGAGACATCTGAGAGACATAGTTCTATAATCAGTAGACCTCTGAGAGACATAGTTCTATAGAGAGACATAGTTCTATAACCAGTAGACCTCTGAGAGACATAGTTCTATAATCAGTAGACATAGTTCTATAATCAGTAGACCTCTGAGAGACATAGTTCTATAATCAGTAGACCTCTGAGAGACATAGTTCTATAATCAGTAGACCTCTGAGAGACATAGTTCTATAACCAGTAGACCTCTGAGAGACATAGTTCTATAATCAGTAGACCTCTGAGAGACATAGTTCTATAATCAGGAGACCTCTGAGAGACATAGTTCTATAGAGAGACATAGTTCTATAACCAGGAGACCTCTGAGAGACATAGTTCTATAATCAGTAGACCTCTGAGAGACATAGTTCTATAGAGAGACATAGTTCTATAACCAGTAGACCTCTGAGAGACATAGTTCTATAATCAGAAGACCTCTGAGAGACATAGTTCTATAATCAGTAGAGACCTCTGAGAGACATAGTTCTATAATCAGACCTCTGAGAGACATAGTTCTATAACCAGAGACCTCTGAGAGACATAGTTCTATAATCAGTAGACCTCTGAGAGACATAGTTCTATAATCAGGAGACCTCTGAGAGACATAGTTCTATAATCAGTAGACCTCTGAGAGACATAGTTCTATAATCAGAGACCTCTGAGAGACATAGTTCTATAATCAGAGACCTCTGAGAGACATAGTTCTATAGAGAGACATAGTTCTATAATCAGTAGACCTCTGAGAGACATAGTTCTATAGAGAGACATAGTTCTATAGAGAGACATAGTTCTATAACCAGGAGACCTCTGAGAGACATAGTTCTATAACCAGTAGACCTCTGAGAGACATAGTTCTATAATCAGTAGACCTCTGAGAGACATAGTTCTATAGAGAGACATAGACCTCTAGAGAGACATAGTTCTATAACCAGGAGACCTCTGAGAGACATAGTTCTATAATCAGTAGACCTCTGAGAGACATAGTTCTATAGAGAGACATAGTTCTATAATCAGTAGACCTCTGAGAGACATAGTTCTATAGAGAGACATAGTTCTATAATCAGGAGACCTCTGAGAGACATAGTTCTATAGAGAGACATAGTTCTATAATCAGTAGACCTCTGAGAGACATAGTTCTATAATCAGTAGACCTCTGAGAGACATAGTTCTATAATCATAGTTCTATAATCAGAGACCTCTGAGAGACATAGTTCTATAATCAGAGACCTCTGAGAGACATAGTTCTATAATCAGTAGACCTCTGAGAGACATAGTTCTATAACAGAGACCTCTGAGAGACATAGTTCTAGTTCTATAATCAGGAGACCTCTGAGAGACATAGTTCTATAGAGAGACATAGTTCTATAACCAGGAGACCTCTGAGAGACATAGTTCTATAATCAGAGACATAGTTCTATAGAGACATAGTTCTATAATCAGTAGACCTCTGAGAGACATAGTTCTATAATCAGTAGACCTCTGAGAGACATAGTTCTATAATCAGTAGACCTCTGAGAGACATAGTTCTATAATCAGTAGACCTCTGAGAGACATAGTTCTATAGAGAGACATAGTTCTATAATCATAGACCTATAGAGAGACATAGTTCTATAATCAGTAGACCTCTGAGAGACATAGTTCTATAGAGAGACATAGTTCTATAACCAGAGACCTCTGAGAGAGTTCTATAGAGTTAGTTCTATAACAGGAGACCTCTGAGAGACATAGTTCTATAATCAGTAGACCTCTGAGAGACATAGTTCTATAGAGAGACATAGTTCTATAGAGAGACATAGTCTGAGAGACATAGTTCTATAATCAGTTAGTTCTATAATCAGTAGAGACATAGTTCTATAATCAGTAGACCTCTGAGAGACATAGTTCTATAATCAGAGACCTCTGAGAGACATAGTTCTATAATCAGAGACCTCTGAGAGACATAGTTCTATAGAGAGACATAGTTCTATAGGAGACATAGTTCTCAGAGACATAGTTCTGAGAGACATAGTTCTATAACCAGTAGACCTCTGAGAGACATAGTTCTATAACCAGTAGACCTCTGAGAGACATAGTTCTAGAGACATAGTTCTATAATCAGTAGACCTCTGAGAGACATAGTTCTATAATCAGTAGACCTCTGAGAGACATAGTTCTATAGAGACATAGTTCTATAATCAGTAGACCTCTGAGAGACATAGTTCTATAATCAGAGACATAGTTCTATAATCAGTAGACCTCTGAGAGACATAGTTCTATAGAGAGACATAGTTCTATAACCAGTAGACCTCTGAGAGACATAGTTCTATAACCAGTAGACCTCTGAGAGACATAGTTCTATAATCAGTAGACCTCTGAGAGACATAGTTCTATAGAGAGACATAGTTCTATAATCAGTAGACCTCTGAGAGACATAGTTCTATAATCAGTAGACCTCTGAGAGACATAGTTCTATAGAGACCTTCATAGTTCTATAATCAGTAGACCTCTGAGAGACATAGTTCTATAACCAGTAGACCTCTGAGAGACATAGTTCTATAGAGAGACATAGTTCTATAATCAGTAGACCTCTGAGAGACATAGTTCTATAATCAGTAGACCTCTGAGAGACATAGTTCTATAATCAGTAGACCTCTGAGAGACATAGTTCTATAATCAGTAGACCTCTGAGAGACATAGTTCTATAGAGAGACATAGTTCTATAATCAGTAGACCTCTGAGAGACATAGTTCTATAATCAGAGAGACATAGTTCTATAATAATCAGTAGACCTCTGAGAGACATAGTTCTATAGAGAGACATAGTTCTATAACCAGTAGACCTCTGAGAGACATAGTTCTATATCAGTAGACCTCTGAGAGACATAGTTCTATAATCAGTAGACCTCTGAGAGACATAGTTCTATAATCAGGAGACCTCTGAGAGACATAGACCTCTGAGAGACATAGTTCTATAATCAGAGACCTCTGAGAGACATAGTTCTATAATCAGTCTCTAGTTCTATAACCAGGAGACCTCTGAGAGACATAGTTCTATAATCAGAGACCTCTGAGAGACATAGTTCTATAATCAGGAGACCTCTGAGAGACATAGTTCTATAATCAGGAGACCTCTGAGAGACATAGTTCTATAATCAGTAGACCTCTGAGAGACATAGTTCTATAATCAGGAGACATAGTTCTATAATCAGTAGACCTCTGAGAGACATAGTTCTATAATCAGTAGACCTCTGAGAGACATAGTTCTATAATCAGTAGACCTCTGAGAGACATAGTTCTGAGAGACATAGTTCTATAACCAGTAGACCTCTGAGAGACATAGTTCTATAATCTATAATCAGTAGACCTCTGAGAGACATAGTTCTATAATCAGTAGACCTCTGAGAGACATAGTTCTATAATCAGAGACCTCTGAGAGACATAGTTCTATAGAGACATAGTTCTATAACCAGGAGACCTCTGAGAGACATAGTTCTATAATCATAGACCTCTGAGAGACATAGTTCTATAAGAGACATAGTTCTAGTCAGTAGACCTCTGAGAGACATAGTTCTATAATCAGTAGACCTCTGAGAGACATAGTTCTATAGAGAGACATAGTTCTATAATCAGTAGACCTCTGAGAGACATAGTTCTATAATCAGAGAGACATAGTTCTATAATCAGTAGACCTCTGAGAGACATAGTTCTATAATCAGAGACATGAGAGACATAGTTCTATAATCAGAGAGACATAGTTCTATAATCAGTAGACCTCTGAGAGACATAGTTCTATAATCAGTAGACCTCTGAGAGACATAGTTCTATAGAGAGACATAGTTCTATAACTCAGGAGACCCTGAGAGACATAGTCTCATACAGACATAGAGAGACATAGTTCTATAATCAGTAGACCTCTGAGAGACATAGTTCTATAATCAGTAGACCTCTGAGAGACATAGTTCTATAGAGAGACATAGTTCT